>NC_056733.1:1634287505-1634550005 GCF_019279795.1 Protopterus annectens
TGGAGCGCTATAGAGTGGACAGAGACCTCCTACAGCAAATTGTTGAGCTGTGCAGGCCACACCTCACACACAGAACCAACAGAGGGGAACCCATCCCAGTGGAAACCAAGGTATGTGTTGGCCTAAGTATACTAGCAACAAGTACCTTCAAAGACCAACTGGTGATATGATGGGGATATCACAGGCATCAGCATCCAGGGTACTGCACCAGTTCCTGGATGCCATGTCAGCACATGTCAGTGATCATGTATATTTCCCCAATTCCTGTGAGGTATTGGCCAGCAATATGTGTCTCTTCCAGCAAATAGCGGAATACCCTGAGGTAGTGGGTGCAATAGACTGCACGCATATACGCATCAAAGCATCAGCTGGTGAGCGGGGTAGGGCCTACACTAACCACAAGGGCTTCCCCTCCATCAACTGCCAGGTCGTGTGTTATGCCCAGGGCATAATAATGAATGTGTGTGCTGGCTGCCCTGGAAGCTACCATGATTCCCATATCTGGCATTTGATGCAGCTGTACCAGACATTTGCCAATGGGGACATCCCACATGGTCACTTAGTGGGGGATGCTGGCTATGCACTGGAACCATGGCTGATGACACCCATCAGAAATGCACACACACCTGAACAAGAATGCCATAATGAGGCACACTCACAAACACGAAATGTAATCGAGCATGTGTTTGGGCTGCTCAAGTCACGATTCCGGTGCCTGGACACGTCTGGTGGAGCCTTGCAGTACTCACCAACTACATGTACCCAAATTGTCATGGTATGTGCTATGCTACATAATATGATTCTGCGAAAACAGCTGCAGCAGGACCAGCATAGGGCTGGGCCAAACAGCCCCCCACCATTGCCAAGCCAATCACAGGCAGAGCATGACTCGGAGGAGGAACAACCTGAGCCTGCCCCAGTAGGCAGAAGGAGGCATGCCCAGTATGTCTTGGCCTTGGCAAAGAGACAACGCATAGCACATACACTGGCTCAGTAGTAACCCTGGAAATGATACCTCTCTCTGACTCACACATATAGTAAAAGGGATGCCTAAGTTGACACAACCTGCTTTCAAACATGTACAGGGAGTGTAGTATGTGCATCCAACATAGAAAGCCCTGCAGCACCACCTGAGGCATGATTGCCATGTGTTTTGCAATTTAACACCATGTAGTATATGCAAACTTGATGACCCTGACTAACATCCTACCCTCACCAAGCATGACGCCACAATATGAAGACAAGATGATCAATTTCAATAATTGGCTTAAGTATTGCTGTTAGTCAAAGGGGATCCAATGCGTGCCAGCCTGGGATGACATGCTGAGCAAGATATGATGCTCCACCTGCTAGGGATGGTGTGCACCTATCACTCCTGGCCTTTTGGATACTGGCAAAGGCTGTTGTCACCCCCACTGTGCCCTGAATAGGTAAGGCTCAAAACACAAACCCATCTCCATAGGTATCACAAGGGATAAGAACCTAGACGTAATGCTACCCAATGCCAGAAGTCTAAACTGCAAGATGCATGCAGTCCAAACTCTCCTCAGCATGGAGAATGTTGATATCTGTTCTGTAACAGAAACCTGGGTCAATGCTCACAAGAGCACCCTAACACTACCAGGTTACACCTCATACCATGCTTTACAGCCCCAAAACATGGAACAAACTACAAAAGGAGGGTGACTATCAATAATTGTCAAGGATAACCACACCCCTAAGTTGGTACCACAGCAAGAAGCAGCATGGACTATCCACGGGCAAGTAACAGTGGCTAAAACTGCCTCCCAGTTTGTAGCCTGCTACAGACCACCCTCCTAATGCCAGGAACCGCACTTGGCCTACTGCGAAACACATGAAAATATCAAGGTCTCTCCAAACAACATTATATTGGGCGACTGAAAATACTCAAACATAGACTGGGAGCATTATTCTAGCTCCAACACCCTAGGCCAAAGGTTCCTAGAATTCATAAACCAAAATGCTCAGGAACAACTTACCACTCCCACAAGAGGGGTAAGCATACTGGATGTGATAATCAGCAACATGGGTACTCTTTGCCCAGATGAGAAGTGTATCCCTCACTGGTAAGATCAGACCATAGAGTAATCTCACTGGATATTCACATCCTGACCCCAGTCCCTGGGCAGATAACCACAGTGAAAAACATGTGTAAAGCAAATGTTGCACTCCTCCAAACTGATGTGGAATCCATTAAAGGCCTTGTGCCTGTGGAAAATATGGGTCAGACCTCAGAACCCTTTATAAATGCATTATATGAACACTTTCAGGAATGCATGGATTATGCAATCCCAAATAAAACCAAGACCCAATTCCATATACGCAGGCATCTGGCCTGGTGGACCACAGCCATTACCAAACCATGCAAGAGAAGGAAGCTACTACATGATAGAGCAAAACCCAAAAAGGGAAGCAATCTCTGATCAGTATTATGGCAAAAAGCTATGGCCACACATAAAATCCTCCAAGGCCAGCTACAACATGTTGAATCTGGGAAACTTGAGGCAATGTTACATCTGCCCCATGTACACAGACAACCCCCTCCTCCCCCCAACAAATACAAATATATGTGAGAGATGCAACTATTTATCCAAACTGGAGGCTGAGCTCTCTCAACTCAGTACTAGCAAAACCAGTCAGGAGGAGAAGGTAACCACAAACACCACAAACCCAGTCTCACATAGACCTATCACAACTGCAAACCAAAGACATAAACACACAAAAACAGTCCCGGAGGCTCTAATTAAAAATCTAACAAATCAACAGAGGCCTCCAAAGCAGACACCCAAGCAACCACTACCTCAAAACATAGCATATGCAACACATAGTTCACAAAGTCAGTGTGCCAAACAGTCACAGCCCGTAAGGACAACCAACATGCCTGATACACATGTAATAGGTGACTCCATAGTCAGACACACTGATGTCCCGCTCACCTGATTGAACAAGGAAAAGGTTACAGTAAGCTGCCTGTTTGGCGCTACAATCCGCCACATAACACAAGCACCCAGGTCACTCCAAAGCAAGTACAAATATGACTCAGTCATTGTCCATTCTGGTGTGAATGACCTGAGATGTACCTCCCTGGACTACATGAATAGAGACATAGAGGAGCTCTCTGATTATGTAGCCCAGGCTAGTATGACCCTGACCCTGAGCAGCATCTTACCCTCACCAAGAATGATGCCACAGTACAAACACAGAATGATCAGCTTTAACAATTGGCTCAATTACTGGTGTCATTCCAAGGGGATCCATTGTCGGTCTGCTTGGGATGACATGCTTGACAAGCCACGCTGCTTTGCCAGGGATGGCTTGCACCTGTCACCCCTGGGCTTCTGGATATTAGCCAAGGCTCTTGCCACCTCCATAGTGCCTTTGTTAGGCAAGGCTCAAAAGACAAACCTAACTCCCTAGACAACATAAGTTGAAAAAAAATAAGGGTAATGCTGCTCAACGCCAGAAGTCTAAACCTCAAGATGCATGCTCTCGAGGCCCTCCTCAGTATGGAGAACATCGATGTCTGTGCAGTGACGGAAACCTGCTGCAAGGCTCCTGAGAGCACCCCAGCACTACCAGGTTATACCTCATATCATACTTTTCAGCCCCAAAACCTGGACCAAACCACTAAAGGAGGGGGAGTATCCATATTCATCAAAGATACCCACACCTCCAGGTTACTGACAACACACGAAGCATCAGAGACCATCCATGTGCAACTAACCGTAGGCAAAACTGCTGTACAGTTTGTAGCATGCTACAGACCACCCTCTCAAACCCAGGAACCCCACTCAGCCTTCCTGAAGACACTGGAGAGTATGAATGTCTCTTCAAATACCAAACAAGGTACCCACAAATTACCACATAGGTGGTAATCCATTACGTACGGAAGAAGTAATCAGGGACCTAGGGACACAAGTGGACAGTAACCTCTCATTTGACACTCACATTGCCAAGGTGGCTAAGAAGACCTTCTATATTGTCCACCTTATCATGAAAGGATTCACATCAACATCAAGAGAGGTCATTGTGCCTCTATACTCTTCTCTTATCAGGCCCATAATTGAGTACAATGCCCCATTTGGGATGTACCTTACCCGACACCTGCAGCAGTTAGAAAGACCCCAAAAGTACCTCACCAAGAGGATAAAGGGTCACAAACATTTGTCATATGCTGCCCGGCTGAAGAAACCCCAGCTGTATTCAGTCACATACTGCCTACTCAGAGGCGATGTATGCCCGACGTACGAGGCCATGTCCAATCCAGAATTAATGTACATGCTCCACCTCAGAAGATCAAAATCCATCAGAGCAGCGAGAGCAAGAGATTTGAACCTCAACACATAAATAAATAAGATGTGCTGGAGGGACAGATTCATAAACCAGAGGCTCCCTACACTCTGGAACAGAATCCCAGTCCATGTTAGGCAGAGCCCCTCACTGACTCTCTTCAAGAGAAATCATGACGAGTCGATGGGAGATCATAGATTTACACCGGGGGTCATCACCGTGTCACTTCTAGACAGAGGCACAGTAAAGTAAACCCTAAATGGGTATAATATTCACATTGCAAGGGGTGGCGAAAGCCACACACACTCTGGCTAGGCTTATAAATGCCCTAGGGCAGATAGCCTAGTATGAACCTATGAACCTAAGAAGATACAAATTGTACAGGACACTAAGGATAATCACAAGGCTTTCTTAACTGATGGTAGGAACCTTGGTGGGAATTCACAGATACGCTCTGAATTACTCAAATATTACAAACAATACACCAAATCCACACACATTGCCAACATCCAACCTGACAGGTTCAGTGCAAACTCCCCCCCCCCACCAAAATGCCAAATAGCTATCCCAGCAGAGTGCTGGCCCCCTGACATTGCAGATGCTGAGGTAACAGCCAGCATCTTCAAAGCAAAACACACAGCATCAATGGTACGAGATGGTGTCCTGGGCTGCATTCAACATGAACTCCAAGAAGAATGGAACACCAAATAACACTACTGCTCAATCTCAGCCTTACCACAGAATATGTACCCAAATAGCAGTGTACAGCAACAGTGGTCCCTCTCCACAAAGGTGGTGCCTGAATGGATACTGCAAACTATCACCCCCGAATCCTGACAAGCTTGGTCTGCAAAGCTATGGAAAGGATCATCATGGACCTCAGAAATAAAGATATTGGGGACCTACAGACACTGGACCCTACCCAGTGTGGCTTTCTTAAGGGCAGATCCTGCCCCTTAAACATGTTTGACTCATTTGAAACAGTCATCAAGGCCATTGATGTGGGGAAGGTGGTCCACACAGCCTACCTGTGGAATGTTTCTCTCGAAGCTGGCCTTAGACAATTTTATGAGTGCCCGTAGTATTTTGCTAACACTGATCAGAGATGCCTTCCCTTTTTGGGATTTTGCTCTATCATGTAGTAGCTTCCTCCTTCTATTGTATAGTTTGTGTATGGCTGGGGTCCACCAGACAGGATGTCTGCCTTTGGAGGATTGGGTCTTGTTTTTATTTGGGATTGCATGATCCATGCATTCCTGAAGGTGTTCATAAAATGCGTTTATAAAGGATTCTGCAGTCTGGGCCGTATATTCCACAGGCCTGGGTGCTTTGAAGGATTCCACCTCGGTTTTGAGGGGTGTGAAATTTGCTGTAGAGAAGTTTTACACTGTGGTTTTCTGGGCAGGGGGTGGGGTCGGGATGTGAATATCCAGCAAGATTTATGGTCTGATCTTACCAGTGAGGGATACACTTCTGTTCTGGAGCATAGAGTCCCCATGTTGGTGTTGATCAGGTCCAGTATATTTTCCCCTCTTGTGGGAGTGGTAACAAGTTGTTCCATAGCATTTGAGTTTATAAATGCTAGGAACCTTTGAGCTAGGGTGTTGGAGCTAGAGTAATGCTCCCAGTCTATGTTTGGGTAGTTGAAGTACACCAATATAATGGTGTTTGGAGAGACCTTCATATTTCCCAGTGTTCTCAGGAAGGCCAAGTGTGGTTCCTGGGTTTGGGAGGGTGGTCTGTAGCAGGCTATAAACTGGAAGGCAATTTTACCCACTGTTAGTTGCACATGGATAGTCTCTGATGCTTCGTGCTGTGTCACCAACCTGGAGGTGTGTGTATCTTCGATGAATATTGATACTCCCCCTACTGTTCTGGTTCAGTGCACATTTTGGGGCCAATAAGCATGGTATGAGGTATAACCTGGCAGTGCTGGGGTGCTCTCGGGAGCCTTGAACCAGGATTCTCTTACTGCACAGATATTGATGTTCTCCATGCTACGGACAGTTTCCAGTGCATGCATCTTGAGGTTTACACTGCTGGCATTGAGTAGCATTCCTATTAGTTTCTTATCCCTTGTGATACCTATGGAGGTGGGTTTGTCTTTTGAGCCTTGCCTAAAAAAGGCACTATGGGGGTAGCAAGAGCCTTTGCCAATATCCAAAAGCCCAGGGGTGACAGGTGCAAGCCATACCTAGCAAAGCATTGTGGCTTGTTGAGCATGTCATCCCAGGCTGACAGGCATTGGATCCCCTTTGAATGATACCGATACTTAACCCAATCATTGAAATTGATCATCTTGTCTTCATATTGCGGCATCTTTCTTGGTGAGGGTAAGATGCTACTCACGGTCAGGGTCATACTAGCCTGGGCCACATGCTCAGAGAGCACCTCTATGTCTCTTTTCATATAGTCCAGGGAGATACGTCTCAGGTCATTCACACCAGCATGGACAATGACTGAGTCATATTTGTACTTGCCTTGGAGTGACCTGAGTGCTTGTGTTATGTGATAGACCCTAGCGCCCAACAGGCAGCTCACCATGACCTTCTTCTTGTTCAGCCTGGTGAGCGGGACGTCAGTGTGCCTGATGATAGAGTCACCTATTACAAGTGTATCAGGTGTGTTGTTTAGCCTTAAGGGCTGTGACTGTTCGGCACACTGGCTTTGTGAGATATGTGTTGCACGTGTTTTGTTTTGGGGTAGTGGTTGCCTGGGTGTCTGCTTTGGAGGTCTCTGCTGCTTAGGCAGATTTTTATTTAGAGCCTCCGAGTATGTTTTTGTGTGTTTATGTGTTTGGTTTGCTGTCGTGGTAGGTCTATGTGAGACTGGAATTGTAGTGAGTGTGGTTTCCTTCTCCTCCTGACAGGTTTCACCAGTACTGAGTTGAGAGAGCTTAGCCTCCAGTTTGGCTATATGTTTGCATCTCTCACATGTGTTGGAATTTGTTGGGAGGAGGAGAGGGTTGTCTGTGTACATGAGGCAGTTGTAACATTGCCTCAAGAGTCCCACATTCAGCAGCTGGACCGGAGAGGAGATTGACAACTGACCTTTGGACATGCTAGAATAGTATTGGGAATTCCTTTATAATTGACAAAAAAAGGGCCAATGGGGAACAAGGTACTCAAGGGGGGGTTTGTGAGGGTGTAGTGCTTTTAATTTGTTAGTGCTGACATATATAATTGCTTTAGTGAGCAAGTGCCAGGTAACTTAAATGCAATGTGTTACAGGTAACTTAAATGCAAAAATGACAAACAGTAACTTTCTTTCAAGTGAAACAAGGAAATAAGTACAGTAAGCAATGCAGATGTCACTAGGGATCCAAAGAAGCACTGAAAAGCCGCATTTTAGGTGGAATTAGCATTTCAGGGAAATAACAAGCAAACAAGCATACAAACAAAGCTACATTCAGCAGGCCTGGATCTAGTCTATGCTACAGCAAACAAGGTGTACCAATTTCAGTAAGAAACAGTTCAACTATGCAGGCACTATAAGCCTTTAGCCAGAAATTCCCAGCTCAGACAGGCAGAGTCCAGCCTCTCCTCCCACAAGAACCTTCTTAATGTAAAATAACTGGCCTGAAGCCCAAGTGCTTAAACCAGAACTAATACACTTTTAGAATAACAGACACTGAGCCCTCAATCAGCAGTTCCCAACTTAGAAGGATGTAAACTACCTGTCCTGCCACCACAGTATCCTTGACATTTAATGAGACTCACCCTCCTGTCATTGTTAGTTCCATGTTTTGGGCCTGTCAAGCATGGTATGAGGTGTAACCTGGTAGTGCTAGGGTGCTCTTGGGAGTCTTGAACCTGTTGTCTATTACTGCACAGATATCAACATTCTCCATGCAGAGTAGAGTTTGGACTGCATGCATCTTGTGGTTTACATGTTCGGCATTAAGTATCATTACTTCCATTTTCTTATCCCCTGTGCTACCTATGTAGGTGGCCTTCTGTTTTCAGCCTTACCACCAGAATGCAAAGATATGCAGACATTACACTATGGTAATTAATAGTGGTGTACAAAACAATACAATGACAATCATGCTGTTAATGCCTCAGGCATGCTGGGATATACCCACAATCATATCATTACACTGTACTGTTGACAACATGATAATATTACTACACTTCTATGTTGTCACCCTGTGCATCAGCACCATGTTAACCTGTTCCTGCAGCAATGTTACAGATTGCAGGAGGTGGCACAGTTTCATCATATGCACATGGTGTGTACTTGGTATGCCTGAGTCTGCCACTGATACAACCAATCGACATGTATGTGTGTGTGTGTGTTAGTGAGGGACAACAGTACAAGATGGGGCAATGTTGATGCGGTGTGTGCATGTGTGTGTTAGCCCTAGGTGTTAGAATTATGCATGTGTGTATGCATGCACACAGTTCCACCTCATGGCTGCCATATACGGGTGTTTGTGGACAGCCACAGACTGTACCTGCCAGGTCATACAGATCACTGTCTCTGGCCACGGACACAGTACCTGTGCCTGGCAGGGGTGCTACGGACAGTATCAGGTATGAAGCCAGACTGGGTACTGTCATCAGAAGCAGTTGGTTGATGACTGGACACATATCCCTGCTGGGACTGTCCAGAGCCATGTGCACGTGGTCTCCTAGGGCGGTCTGATGACAGCACAGACCCAGCATTGCTGGGGCTGGTACTGGCACTATGGGATCGGCTGCGGGTTTGTTGTCGTCCATGACGACTGCCAGCTGCTGATGTTGCTGGCATACGTCCACGTCGATGCCTCAACCATCCTGCATTGGTCTCATGGACATGTAGTTGTGGAACAGATCTAATGTGTCCCCTCAACATCTGTCAATGACGTCGGTGAAATTACGGATGGCAGCCGCAACATCACGCATAGTGTCATTCATAGCAGTGTGATGTGCTCTAAGCTCCCTCAGACCCTGTCTGGTGTACCATTCCATATGTGCCTGTGCCTGCATTACAGCCCGGAAACATAGCTGAGGTTGAAAGACCTCTGTGGGCACGTCTTACAGGGGCAGTACGACCGCGGATGCTCCCACGAGAACCCCTGGACATCTGCCTGTGTGGTACCATGTCAGGAGTCTGGCCATGGCTGCTGTGAGGGGATGCATGTGCCACTGATACCACATTACCCTGGTCAATGCCCACTGTATGCTGTCCCTCACCTAAGGACATTGGTGACAATGGATGTATTGGCAGGATGACTGTGCACATTGATGGGGTTGACTGCTGTGTACTGTCGATTGGCTGACCAACAACAGACCCTGTCACACCTCCCTGTGCCATTACACATGTATCATCATTATCACTATCCCCAGCAGTGGATTCAGGTTCCCTGCTGCACACCACCAGAGCAACACCAGAACCTGTGAGAGGAAGACAGGAAACACAGTTTACAATGTGTACACAATGTTACCACAGATGCACACGGGCACATGCACACATGCACACATGCACACATGCACACATGCACACATGGGCACATGCACATGCACACATGGGCACATGCACACATGCACACATGGGCACATTCACACATGCACACATGTGCACATGCACACATGCGCACATGGGCACATGCACACATGGGCATGTGCACACATGCGCACATGCACACATGCACACATGTGCACATGCACACATGGGCACATGCACACATGCACACATGCATACATGGGCACATGCACACATGGGCACATGAGCACATGAGCACATGCACACATGCACACATGCACACATGCGCACATGTGCACATGGGCACATGCACACATGCACACATGGGTGCATGCACACATAGGCACATGCACACATGCACACATGCACACATGGGCACATGCACACTCCTCAGTACATGAGATACAAACACACAGACACAAACACACCTACAATCCAACACATAGCAATACTGTTTGAGGGTATTATTACTATTATTATCATTAGTATTAAAAGTATTGTTATTACACACTCACCAGCATGGATTGGCTGCCTTGTTGTTACACCAGAGGGACCTGCACAAATAAGACATTTATTGTCAATGGGCACAACTGTGCCATTGATACTGTGAGTATGATACAGTACAGTAGTACAACAGTTGGCTTTCACAGGTCTACTGCTGATATTGAGAATATCAATCTTGCACAATAATTTCCAGGATAACAGCTACAAACACAGTACACATCTCACACATGCATAAACTACCAGTGTAGAGAACAGTCAACTATAGATATGGCATGTTACCTGCACGCTCCATGTCCACATGCTTGGTGGCTCCAGCCTCCATCATTACACATGTCTGCGGATTTTGTTGTTGTTGGGCTAGAGCAACAACACTTAGGAGGAGCTCCTCCAGTCTGGTGAGGGGGGGTGTATAGCTGCCCCACCACCTGTGGCAAGCTGTTGCCTGTGGATATCAGACGCACGCTGATGGACATTTCTAATTAAATCACTGCAGTGATAGCGTACCTGCTCATATGTCTGGTTATGCATGCCTATGTCATTTACCCGACGGACAAGGTCTTGCCACAGTGCAGCCCTCTCCTGCTGGTTCTGGCTGGTGCAGTTAAAGAGTGTGGCAAAATCCCGCACCAGGCTCTGGTGTATCTTCTCTTCATCTGCAGCCGAGTACGAGGGGTTGCGCTGGTGCACCATTGCCCTGGAAGGAAAAGAAATATATGTGAGCAAGTCATATGGCACACATAATACTCTACTGTAGTGATATCACTGAACTGCCATATATAGCATCTGTCTGTCTATTGGGGGATACACATGTAAATGACCACATATCAGTGCTCAGCCAACAACTGTGTGACAGTGCCTGGCACACTCCATACAACAAACTAGTATACACCAGCAGTCGGCACACTGTTTGAGGTCCAATGCACAACCTCACACTGGGAGTTTGTATCAAGGTAATGGATGGGGAACATTGTCAACCCATGCAATGCATGCAATGCACAGTTAAAATGTCAATGGTAATGCACCCTAGTCTTTGTGGTCATACCCCTACCTACACCGCAGTCACATACAGGGAACCACAGCACAACATATGGCAATGTAGTATGTTTGTATCCCAATACCTGACACATCTTTCTCTGGCCTCACACCAAGGACACACACTACCATGACAGACACAAAGTCATGCTGAGCAAATCACACCATTACAGACCTTGCACACCGTCAGTGGCACACTCATTCCACCTCACATAGTTGGTATTGCAATGAGTACATGTATGTGTGCATTGTGTCATAGGTAGGTAGTATGCTATTGGCCCTGGGCCTACAGCAGCATACTGTTATGCTACCCTGCCCCTTGGGACACATGTAATGTGATTGTACTTGCTCCTGTCAAACAGTTACACAGGGTGACTCATATGGCATATTACCTATCTGCATAACATTCAACAGGGGTATGTCTGACATCTACTAATGAGGAGCCTTGCTTCTTAATGCTGGGTGGTTTACTCCAGGGTATGGCTTATTTGTGGGTAGGAACCTGTACCTCCACCATGTGCTCTTTACTGTGGTGCCAAGGATGACAAACATAGGTCATTTAGGCTGGGGATATTGTGAGGTGTTACCATGGTTGTTGGACAACTGTTATGGGTGTGACTTAACTATGTATATCCAGCAGTGGTATCCTCTGTGTAGGTAGTATGAAAGGCACTCTATCTGTGGTTTTGTCAGTCATTCTGCATAGGTAATGTGTTTGAGGGCATTATCACTGTTTGTTAGGTATGACTGTGTCCTTCTCCCTTTCTGTAGTTGTCATGGGAGGTACATACCATGTAGGACATTGTGAGGTGTAGAGGGGTACAGTGACCTACATTTCCCTAGCTGACACACCATTTGTGCTGCCACTGTGAATATCAAAGGGGAGGCTATTGTACACTTGTTTCCCATGTTCCCTTCTGACACATCCAGTAGTAGGCAGGCAACCACCTATGTGGTGGTTAGTGGTGAAAATGTTTTGGAATGGGGTATGGTACTCCAGTATCCACACTGGTGTTCAGTCCATGCCTTTGTCACCAGGCACCTGTTGCAATACATCTGCACACATGTGCCTCTCTCAGTATCTAAATATATATATATATATATATATATATATATATATATATATATATATATAGAGAGAGAGAGAGAGAGAGATTCATATACATACATATCTCTAGACATTCATATCTGTCTGTATATGTGTATGTATCTATATATATCTATATATGTATGTGTCTATTACATATATATGTATTTACATATTATATATATCTATATATGTCTATCTATTTATACATCCCTCTCTATCTATGTACACATATATGCATAGTATATATATATATATATATATATATATATATATATATATATAAATATATAAATATACATATACATATACATATACATATATATATATATTTTTTTATTTACTCATACGAATACACACACTAACATACTGCTAAAGATCCATTACTGTACAACCTACATTGTACATTGCACTACAACCTACATTGATATGTGCACATAGCAACCTTCAAATACATATGTATGTCCAGCCTTCACTAACAGTTGCAGTATGTCCCCTGCCCTATGCACATCTTCATATATATATAGATACAGACTGCTAACACATATGGAGGGTTCACAGTATGTAGATTATTAGATCATGTAGTTTACATTACCTTTGTTTCTCACTGCTGTTTGTGATGGCTTGCTGCTTGGTGGCCTGCTGATGGTTAGCTTGATGGTTTTTATTTATTTTTTTTTTTTTGGTGTCTCTCTCTGTGTCTCTGTGTCTCTGTGTCTGTCTCTCTCTCTCTCTCTCTCTCTGTCTGTCTCTCCCTCCGGTTGTTGCAATGAAACTATTGCATGTGTGGACTGGGAGTACAGGCTGCTTTTGTAGGTATCTGCACATGTGCATGTGATGGCCTCTGCACCAATTGTTAGCCAGCATTTACTAATTGCATGCAGCCTGCTGTGTGGTAATTGCAGTTCTCACTGTGATTTCAGGACAGTGCTATAAAATGTTAGATTAGGTAGGCGTAGCCCTTTCAGATTTTCAAGGTGGGGACCATGCTGGTATGCTGTGGACACTGTTCTGTGAGTGTAAAGGTTGGTATGTCTCTCATATTTAAGGCTGTGTTGTAGGCACTGAAATGCATGTTGTACTAAAACCTGACTATTGCTTCCTCCAGTTCATTCTTCTGAGTGTGTATGTTAACTGACACCTAATAATACTAATACTGTTTAAATGGGAATATGTGCTTTCCTGTGAGACTTGTGGATTAACTGGTATACAGCAGTGGCTCTTGCAATTTGTTGCTATGGCTTCACTATTTAACTTTTACATTCACTCCTTGAAGGACTGCTAGGTGTCTTTACTGGAATGTGTTGCTATGGCTTTCCTATTTTCCATTTACATTCACTCCTTGTAATGCTTGCTATATTTCTTTCAGCAGCAATTCCTTATATGTTTGGTGTGGTTTGGTGGTACTGCATGCAGTCTGGTCTGGCCAAGGTGTGGGGCTTGACACCTACACGGGTATTTTATTTTGCTGCTGAGCAGTAGTGGGGCCTTGTACTTTGTACTAACAGTTATGGATAGCAGGCACATGCAGCGCTCCTAAACTGCTATACTGTCCTTATTTTATTAGTTGGCTACATCCTTTGATATTTCTGGGTTGTACTCCTACATGAGGGTGTGCTTGTGGAAGCAATTCTACAGCTGTTCACAGAGTGTGTGACAGCAGACAGAATGATATGCCTGTGAGTTTGTGACACTTGCAGGCCTCAGATACTCTCAGGTGTATCTTTTATCAGCCTCAGGGAATGGTACATATCAGTGGGATACACCCGTGATAAATTTCAGATATTCTGCAGTTGTGACTGTGGGGTATTTTGAGCATATGTATTACTACACCATTTCTGACATGCAAGTAGTGCATACTTTCAGTAATTGACAGTTACCATTACGTGGGATTCCACACCTTTCTTCCTACTGTTAGTACATTTCACAGGGAGTCAGTGGGGCACAGATAACATTTGTTTTCAAATCAGGAACATCCCTGTAAATCAGTCACAGTTGCGAGGTCTGGCATCTTACCTATTCAAATATGGCAGTGTTTATCCTGCTCTGATAGTGTGTGTGTGGTTTGCAAGGTGCTACTGTCACATTATTACCTACTAGCTACCTACTAGCATGGCTGTTTCTCTTCTCAACACTAATGTTATGCAAATCCACAAGAATTGCCAGTAAAGATACAAGAAAAGCTTTGTGTAATAGCCTTCCTATATTCCCTTTACATTCAGTCCTACTATTTCATGATATATTGCTTTCAGCACAAAGTTCTTGTATATCAGTCATGGCTTAGTGGTAAGTCATGCAGACTAGTGTTTCCAAGGTCCTGGGTTCGAGACTGACAGAGGAATTTTATTTTGCTGCTGAGCAGACTACAGGCCTTGTCATTCAGAGTGACTAAGGCACTTTTAAGCAGTTATAAGTGGGTTAGCGCTGGTTTGCATGGTGCTCACGCATGTGCACTGTCGCTTAGCTTCGCGCACACATGCTTAGCTAAGTGCACAAAAGCGCACACCCACTTACAACTGCTTAAAAGTGCTTACTCTCATGCACACCATCGCTAATTTCTTTGAAAGAAAAGAAAATGGGGAGATAGGAAAGTGGTGAAAAAGGGGGCACAAAGAGGGTAGAACAGTAGGAAAACAAGCTCGGGATTTGCAGGAAGGATGTAGAAAAGGCCCATAGCTGCCCATTTCTTTATCAGCAACAGCTGTACATATGTGTGTAATTTGGTGTGAAATTTGAAACCTTCCACCCCTGAGAGAGGGGTGAGGACAACAAAATATGTTGTACAGCCAATTGTAATTACCAGTTCACATGTCCAGCAGGCATGTCTGCAAAATGGGCAGCTATGTATGGGGCGTAATTTTTTTGCGGGAAAAGAGTGCCCTTTTTTTATTTTTTATTCAGGTGAGAGTGGAATGTGAGATACAGGAAGTAGGTATATTTGGGGAGGTAGGTAGGGGAGGTTAACAGATAAGACAAACAAGATGCATACAGGGGCGGAGTATGACACATGTGGGGGGAAACACAATTGACGGGAACAGATGTTTGGATATCGCGAGCCCATGAGCCCACAGATGGCAACAGTGGAACTGCGATCCCCACCCATGGGCAGTTGCCACTGTGCCTTCACTGCCCAGGACGGGGCTGTGCTGGGGGCTGTGTAGGACGGGCAACAGGCACACCCGTGAGTTGCACCACCCGTGCCTCAAGCTGGCATAGGGGTTCAAGCACAGAATGCCTGATCTCGCTACGCACCACAGACCGGACACTTTGGAGGGTGAGTGGATGGTCTCCTCCAGCCACGCTTGCAGAGGGGGGACGAGCCCCATCCCTTGCAGCACTTCCACCCGAAGGTGGCACAAGGCTACGGGAGGAGGTTCCGGCCTGGGCACTAGTCCCAGGTGCACTCGCCAGCTGAGGTGGGAGAGGTGGGTCCGCTGGAACCCCCCTTCCCTGTTGTCCTATGTTTAGCAATATTTTGTGACATTTTGGGTTAGTAACAAACAATACCACTCAAAATTAGTTGTAACAGCATGCATCAGTATTCCCATTAACCAAACACCCATGAATTCCAAACATTGAACAGCAAGCATAACACATGCATATTTTGAACAACAGTACACAATCCAACAGCATGCAGGGTTGATTGATGGCAACAGGCCATCAGGTTTGGATATGTGAACAGGGCATATGCATCAATGTATGTGCAAATATGTTTGAACCAACAGGACAAATGTCCATAGGAATTAATTGTGAATACACATACCCAGTTTGTTGTGGAATGGCATTATTTGTGAATATAGGGTAGGGTGAAGAAATATTTCATTAACAACTTCAACTACCTATACATATGCTGTACATTTCTAGTAGCTGCAGATATATATACCCTACAGGTCTTAGTACAGTTTCCTATATGTAACCTTAGGAATGTTGGTGATGGGACTGTTACTGCTACATTAATATACATTGCATTTTTATTCATACACGTTCATACCTGGCTGTGTTCAGGTACAGCATCCTGCTACATTTGATTTATATGGCTCTAGACAACTGTGGATGTTCATTATTTCATACAACCATACTATCTCCATATTGCAAGGGTACAGCAACATATCCAAATTGTGGGACAGACACATTCCAGCTTCAGTACTTTATTAAAAACATTTCACTGTTTGGTTGTGGCTGTCTCGTTCATTTCATTATGTACTGACTGCAGTATACTTTATTCAAGTGTTATAACAGCTTTCTTGGTCGATTCATACCTCTTTCTCACACTCTCACTTGTTTTCTTTTTACAATTCAAGATGGTACTTAATTCTAGGCGTTATTAACATGTCTTACTTGGTTACAACAATCCTTTCCAACAGACTCACTTGTTTCATATGGCAGATTTTAAATGGGGATGTATTTGACACATGTCTATTGTCTTTAGCTTGTTTACCACTAATTTTCAGGCTGCAGCAGGTTATCTGATATTACAATACAGGTGGAAAATCTCTATTTCAGACTTGTTTAATTTTTATTTCTGGATTACAGGCTGCATCACTTATCTAATCATACAGTGCTAGCAGAATCTTTCTTCTACTGTTATTTGAACTTTATTAATATGTAACTACACTGAACTCTTTTACAAGATGTCTTACTTATATTGTATAACAATTACAGTAAAATAATTACTAACCTGCCTGGTGGCGCAACCGCTCCAGCCTATCACCATAGGCTCGCTGATTCGCAGAACGCACACCTGCAGCTGTAATAAAAATGAAGTAATATTGGAACATACATCTCCATAATATCAGCTAGGATAATTTCTTACATACGTAATTACATGGATACTTACTCAGTAGTGGGGCATTGGGCATTTGCCGGGCCTCCTGGATCCAACGGTTCAGTTGGTCCTGCTTTCATCTCTTCAGGTCCGCATGGTGGTGATGGACCTGTTCATCAGTCCTTTGTATGCCTGTGGCACTGGTGAGATCATGTGCCAACCAGTTCCACACCTCTGCCTTGTACGCTCCCCACAGAACCTGGCCCTGCATGAGTTGAGCCTCATAATCGTGGACTAGGAGCCAAACCATATATTTGGACTCCTCAACACCCCACCTCTGTGCTCAGAAGCGACTGCCCTCTCCTACACCTGCCATCCTGACTGCAAATAGGTTCCACATCCGTTATGCTGTGTATTCTCACCTATGGGGCTTATATATGCCGTTTTTCCCGCACTTATCTGTGATTGGCCATTTTGGAAATGTATCAGCTTAAAAAAACCTGGTTTGTCATGCTTCTATTTCCATTCATTCCTATATATATGCTAATACTGCATTTTTCAGTACAGCTGTCATAGCTTAGTGGTTCAGTACTTTGACTATGATGCACAGTATCCTGGGTTCGAGCCTGGGCATTGCTTTTTTTTATTTTACTACTGTCTAGACAGGCTAGGAGGTGTGTCTGTGTACAGGTGGCTTTGATACAGCCTGCCCTACGTTGCCTGCCGGTAAGCTGGTTGGCACGTTGCGCAGCTCCGCGCAAACGGTTCATGCTGGTTTACACGTCATTTGGGTATGAGCACGCATATTATGCTGTGTGAGGCATTGCTCAGCTATGGGCACACAGTTTCAGCGTGTTAAAGCACTACTCAACTCTGGGCACTCATATTACACCTGTTAAACCACTGCTCACCTGCAGGCAGTCATACTCAGCTTGGTAGAGCGCTGCTCAGCTATGGGCACTTATACATTTTTTTTTTTATTATTGTATCAGATTTCTTCAAAATACATGGCCCATTTCATTACATTTTACTTAAATTATAGTTATATATATGTACATATATGTCAGGGGATTGTTTTGTGCTTATTTCACTAAAAATAAAAAATGATGTTGTTGGGGCTCGAACCGTGACTACCTCCTCTTTGGCCGACGTCTCTACCGCTACGCTATTGCTACTTGGCTTAATTTGCATATTTAGATCTTATATGCTTTTTCAATGACTGATAACTGTGGCTGAGCGAAGGGCACACCCGCACAAATGAGCGCAATTACAGGCAAACATTTTTGAAATTATAAAAAAAAATTTAAACTGTTGATTTTTACGTTTTACATCACAGTTGGGTTTATAGTCTGTGGGGGCATGTGTGTTGTTGTGTTTCTTGACATTTCCGCGGACTCGCTTGTGGGAGTTTACTTTTGGGACTGTGACTCTCCTGGGGGCGTGTCTCTTTGCAGGACTCACCGTGCGGACACGCCCCCTACTTTCCTACATGGACCGTGTTAGCCTAGGGTGTGATTCAGCATGCCCTCATGAATATGCATGGCATGCTGACATCACACCGTTTAACTGCAGCCTCCGTGTAAGACTTGCTAACTCTTACACGGAGGTTTTGTGAATCCTGCCCTCTATCTTTTGCTAAATGTTTTAATATTGTTATATTACCTTATTCTACTGTATGTAAGGTATTGCAGTCTTTGTCTTCTGCTTTGGTAAAAATCAAATCAATAATCAGAAAAGAAAAAACTCAGGAGAAGCTGATACTGCAGTCATGCACTAATGATAGACTGCAGAAGTGTGGTAATAAAGTGGGATATGAGAAAATGTAGGGAAGAATTATGACATAGCATATTTGATGCAAATCACGTTTAAAAACTATTGGCTATGCAAGTTTCATTCAATATTGTTTTTCACTGGTGCTTTAGATACTAAACGTTATCATGCTAAATATATTTGTGTATTGTTTATGTCTTTTGCATACAGTTAAGACTAAACAAGAATTGTGGTCTGACCTACATGAAGTCTTTCATCCAACTGGTCTCCGCACACCTTCACCACATTACTCATGGGTGCTAACCCTAATCCTAAACTTACCTTTGCCCATAACCCCAAAGCTTATCATTATGTTACTAAAAGATATTTTTCTAATACTACCACTACACAATACAAAATATCGCAGAACACACACAGCACAAAACATGCAAAACAGGAAATCTGCCCCCTTACCTAACCCTTATCCTAATCCTAACCCACAAACACCTGCACATACACACCAACCACTGTAACTTTTTTGCCAAGTATTCATTCTCCTGCACTGCCCTACTTACAAACACTATAAAAATGAGCATTCAGTCATTTGAGCAGATATATGCTTGGTTTCTAACACCGTGTTGCATCAAAAAGCTTAAACAATACACAAACATAGGAGGTGTGGTCTAACTGGCATGAAATCTGTATTCCAGATGATTTCCTCTAGATGTAACTTCACCACATGACATGCTAATTCCCGTAACTAGTTCATCAACATTAAAGCTATATATCCAAGCATGATAACTACCAGCTTTGCAGGAATATTTTTAAGCACTGAGCCATAGTGATCTGGGAATCCATGTCAGTATATCCGAATATGGGAAAACCTCTCCCATTAGAGCAGCAGATGGATGCGGAGGCAGCAGTGCTGCAAGTATTGTACCAACATGTGGTACTAAAATGTAGACTGCATCACAGAATGAAGTTCTTTATGTATTACTCAGTATATGATCCCCACCTCACCCACGATTATGATCTGAGAGTTAGCCCCCACCTCACCCATAAATATGATCTGTGAGTTGGCCCCCATCTCACCTATGGTTATGATCTGCAAGTTGCCCCCACCTCACCCATGATTATGATTTGTAAGTTGGCCCCCACCTAACCTATGAATATGATCTGTGAGTTGGCCCCCACCTCACCTATGATTATGATCTGTGAGTTGTGACTGAAAGTATGAAATTGCAGATTAAACAGCAGATGTTAGAGTCCTTTTCAGGATAGTGGGGATCATTCTGTTTGACAGAGTGAGGAAATAAACAATAAAGAAGCACCTTAAAGTCGAGCTATGGATCATTCATGCTAACAGGAGTCAGTTGAGGTAATATGGTTGCTTTATGAGGATGCTAAGAAGTGTATATACACAGCTGTCTGTTAGGAGGTCCCCAAACAGATTCAGTACTACATGAAGGAGGGATTTTTTACAGTCCGTGCCAGACTTTAGTGTCATTTAAAAGTTCAAATTAGTCATCAGAGTGCAATGATTTTTTGTAATTTTTTTTTTAGGAACTTGACTAGTCATTTAAACCTCCAAGAGGGGAAAAACATGTGCCACCTGCCTCATTGTCAATTCCTCAGTCCTTATAACTTATGGCGTTTAACAGGAAATACCAACTATCTAGAAAACAAAATGCAACTTCCATAGAGTTGGATGTCTTCAGCTTCTTATTTACCACCAGGGGTTAATACTGCATATGTGAAAGTCTTTTTAACTAAATGAATGCATTTCCAAGATGGTATATTAATATAACCAGAGATAAGAAATGGAAACTAGTTTTCTTATGGTGGAAATCATTCTGTCTGAAATTCAAAACATCTTTTTAAAATTTATAACATATATAAAACTGAAGTGGAGAGTTGAAAAATAATTTTATTTGTTTTCCCTGACTCAGTGACAAGTTTGGAAACCAAACTTACTGAAATAACAAAAGATAAAATAATTAACATTGTTTTTATCCAACTTTGAGAGAACATTGGATGACTATGAAAACAGAGTATTACTTTTTTCAGACTCTGAGCGTAAAGGTGGAAAACACGATACATTCTAGAATTCTAAAAGATTTAGAAGCCTCAATCCTCCTCCAAATGTGTTTCCATTCTTTTCAGTGAACTGGCTATACAGTGTTAATGGAGTAACTTCTGCACATTGAAAATTATTATCCAAACACATTTCTAGTGAAATTAGTTGCTTTCATTTAACAATACTATATGCTAAGTTAATTGTTTATTATCTGAAGGCAATATATCATCATTCATTGCTGACAGTGATTATTCATTTTAACCGGGAGACACATGACCCTCCCCCATCTTCTTTAAACTCTGCATTCAAAATAACATAACATGTAAAACATCTTTTTTGGTTTCTATTAAATCTGGTCAGCCAGGTGGGCTTAAGCATTTTGGATGCATAAACTTCTTTTGAGGAACTACTTAGTCAAGCCAGAATTACTGTCCACCTTCCTCTGCATGAGTGAGAAAGGGCAACTTTCATTAGCATTTCAAAGTTTTATCACACTGAAGCATTTCTAGTTAGTCTAGCCAAAGTTAGAGTTCATAGTCTCCTGAATCAGTGAAAAAAGTCAAATATAGTTAGCATTCCTGTAACACAGTAGCTCTGTCCTTCACAATCTTTGCAAACACACAAAAACACACTTTTATTAAATCACCATTTTTATTTGTATTACTTATTAAAATAATTAGTTGTGTGTCATGCATTTTGGGAGGTCCCTGTACCTTAATCTTTAAAGTTATTTACAAGGCTGTGGTCAAAAGCTGCTTGTAAGAAATTTGCATCTTTTTTGTTTGGTTAGACAGAGAATATACTTAGTCTACAGTTATTACTTCATGCTGCACTGCCATCAAAATGGTACAGTTCTTAAAAGTAGCATATGAAGTATTTTATTTCCTGTGATACAGGAATATAAAGTTTGTTCAGGTAAATCCAGAATCAAGATGGCCTTCTACTGGAAGATGGCTTCTGCTGTGGATTTCTCAGCCTGTGTCTCCTGTTGCTGGCACTATACTAATTATTTCAGATTAACACTAAGTTTCTCCAACTTAGCAGCAGACAGCTGGTGTATCCAACTCTGTCCTGTCTTTGCTTAGTACTGTTTAAGGCTATTTGGACACTGTTCCCCTCTGTATCATATAAATAATATATTCTGGTTTAATGTATAAAGTAGGATTCCAAATAGTCTTATACTATATTACCTCCCAGTTTTTGGAATATTTAAAGGGTTATGTAAGATTTGATAAGGGCATTTGCAGCTGTCTCCATTCTACATGCTGCATAAGAATTGCAAAAACACTACTTAGTATATCACTCTAGACAGCTACTCAATTGCATGCAGGACAGAGACAGTTGGAAATATCATTATGAAATCTAGTGTAATTGTTTATTTATGACACAATGTCAAGTGTTATAGTGTAAAATCTTTTCTAACCCCATACATATGTAGCATTTTTCAGCCTGTTCTCTTTTAATATGATGTTTATATATCTGTATTATTTTAGCTGGAATTATATTTTAACCACATATGTTATAGTAGACTTTGGGTTTGGCATCTTTCCATGCATGTTTTTGTTACTTAACTTTTTGTTTTTCCCTTACAAGCTCCAGTGGCTGGAACGTGATCCTAGTGGTCCACTACATCTGACTGAAGTGAATAAAAATAAATGAAAATAAAGGCAAATGTTTTTTAAGTATTGGTGCTTAATATAATTTTGTATTATCAGCTAATATCTACATCTATACCTCTCTCTCTCTCTCTCTCTCTATATATATATATATATATATATATTTATATGGATCTACTTTCAAATCTTGAAATACTGGAATATCAAATTTCAGTGTCTCAAGAGCAAAAGCACGAAAACTCACTACAACAAAACACTACAAAACCAAACATCACTATACTGAAAGTTCATAGTACTGAATTTTCAGTATAATACTTCCCCCTGGATTCAATAAACTCTGTGTAGGAATAGTGTTACCACCAGACTAGGTGTTAGCACAGAGCAAAACCACGCAAACCCGCTTACAACTGCTGAAAAGTGCCTTAATCACTCTGTCTCCATCGGCCCTTGTTCTACTCAGTAACAAAATAATCAGCCATGCCAATTCTCAAATGCAGGATGCTGTGCAGTACAATCACAGCAATGTATCACTACACCATCTAAGCTGTGGGAATCTGCAATGCTTTTAAAACATATCATTCATTCTGGTCATTTAACATTAATGAAAAATGTAATCACCTTCTCATCTGGAACCCAGGACCCTGTGCACAACAATCACAGCAACATACTGCTACACCATCTGAGCTGTAGGAATTTGTAATCTTTTTACAAACATATGTACAACAGTCATTCGACATAAGGGGGGATTATATATCTGTAGTACTGTTATATACATATATAGGTATATATATATATATATATATATATATATATATATATATATATATATATATATATGTGTGTGTGTGTGTGTGTACATACGTATACAAATGGGGGGATAAAGGACAAACAATAGTAACATGTTTGAAATATGGCTGTCATATGAGTAGAAGTCTGGTAGAGTGGCATGGCACAATGCCAGACAAATTCTAGGTCTGAAACACAAATGAATGTAAAAATTTACTGATGTCAATGCTCACATCATCCCAGTGATTTCTCAGAAATCCACAACTGTTGTGGCCAACAGACAAAACATATGAGCCACACATCAGGGCAGTGTCTAGACATCTGGACAGTGGAGAGGTATGACCGCAGTTGTGTAACACAATGGAAAAACCTATGAAAGCAGCCAGCTATGTCACCCAGCACCTTCTGAACCACAGTAAGACCAACACAACACTAACCCAAATCAGCTCTGGGCAATTACTCATGTATAGCCAAATATATTATGCTCTACAGGGATGAAACTGTAGAAAAAAACAGATACTGGCGCATAAATGTCCACCCACAACCATTTGCACCACAGTCACAGCAACATACCAGTACCCCAAATGAACTCTAGAGTAGAACGACTGTTTGAACAAACATATCCTGATTCCCGGTCACACAATACACTGACAGATACTGGCCCATATCACAGTGTACTGGGAATCCTGAGGTGTTAAAGGACCTTTCTCAGTCTCCCCCTACAAACATGCACACCTGATAGACCACCAGCAGCATGCACAGCCAGATAGGAAAAAGGATCTGTGACACTCACATCTGCTACTCTCCTGACCCAGCCAATCAGACATCTACACACAACACTGCTACACAGTCTTGGCAGTTACTTCACAATGGCCAGACATACATAACTCTTATATGTACAGATTTCCAGAGAATGTCCAGGGTGTAAGACCATATTCATGGCCACTGCTGCATACCACTTCCTGGAGTCTGCTAAGTCAATCGGATGATACCTTGAGTGCAGTCAATAAATAATGATATCAGATATCTCTGACCCTCTTACCGCAAGACAGCTGGACAAAGCATGACATACTTGGGGGACAGGGGGCTGGAAAGAGGGACATATCTCACATAATGGTGTTACAAACCGAAACAGTTGACAGTGTCACAGGCTTTGTTGTAGCATAACATCCCTGAAGGATATGAAGTCTGAAACACAAATGGATGTCAACAGGTACTGACTACAATCCTCACATTATCTGCTTCCACAAAACAGATGTTGTCTGAGGAACACACCAAACAGAACAGGTAAAACCCTGGGCAGTCTGCGGACATCAGGACAGTTGAGAGGTATGTCAGAGACATATCACTGTCAGACATCAAGTCACACAGAAAATGCATGCCCAGAGGAACCCTGTTAAACTAGCAACCCTCTATGTGTATAACAGCACTACTGACAGCCACTGTCATCCCTATACACAAAGGTGGAGCAATCCACCAACCCAGTCAATATGATGCACATCAGCCTAACTAGCCTGCTCTGCAAGGGCATGGGAGGCAATTTCAAGGACATTATGAACAGGGACATTGGCAACATCAAAATGCCTGGGCCCACACACCATGGTATTGTCAAAGGGAAATCAGGCTGGTGAAACCTGATTGACCTCTCTGCAGTGGTCAACAAACACAGGGATGAGGGGAATATGGTGAACAATGCCTACCTTCACCTAGCCCAATCCTCTCACACTAATCCCCAGGTGGACAGGATACATAAGCCTACACAGCTAGGCACCAACATGTAGGTTGCCAGATGGGTAGCTAACTGGCCCAGTGATAGTAGCCACTCAGTCAAAGTAATAGAACCCACCTGTAATAGTAGATTAATCCACAACAGTGTACCCCAAGGAATTGGTCTGGGGACCTCTACTGTTTGAGATATATGTATCTGAGGTACAGGACAATAGTAGTGGTCTGTGGCTGACCAGGTGTACGGATGCTTGCAAGCTGCCCACTGTCTTACATCCCCTTAATGATGTGGCCATCCCCCAAGAGACAGTCACTCGATTACTGACTGGTACAAGATGCATTACTGCAAACGGAATGCCAGAAGAGCCATCACACCCCCTGCTGTGGCAGATGTCACCCACACTAAGTATGACAGTAATAATGTACTGAGCATGCAATCAGGTGTGAGGTGCCTTGTGTACTGAGGTTGCTAGAAACCTGACAGTTTCCCACCATGTGGGCACCATTGTACAGAAGGCCCTCTACATGGCCCACCTCACAAATATGAGTATGTCATAAGTAGGCCATAGGTAGTTGTAATGTGAGGGCAGACCTCTAGAGTATTGAGCAGTACTGTTGTAAAAATAGAGGCCTATGCAGTTGTTAATGGACTTTTATTCTCTCCCCCCACCCCTCATCTGCATCACTAATTATTATTCATATACTATGGGTATGTTGTTACCAAACCTAATGTTGGGACATGTGTTACATTATTGTTCATAAAATTAATTGGTTGCATGTAAACATACCTTGTTCAAATACCATTATTGGTGGCCTGTTGGCATCATGGTTACTGGCATGCTGTTACAATGCTTACTGTTGTTCCAGTAATGCATGTGCTCTGTTTGCTATGCAACTGTTTCACATTTGTTGTTTTGGGTTAACTGAACACCCATGCATGCCTTTAAATCTAATATTGGAATGTTTTGGAAAACGTCAACACCATAGCACGTTTGGGAAGGCCGATCCCAGCAGATCTACCTGTCCCGCCCCATTTGGCCATGGCACCAGGCCCCAGCATGTCTGGGACCCACCATGGAGCTTCATCTCCTGCAGGCCCTGCACCTCCTAGGGGTGGTCTTGGAACTGAGCCTATCATTTGTCATCAGTTCCGGGGTATGGTGCGCAGTGTCACATATATATATATATATATATATATATATATATATATATATATGTATATATATATATATATATATATATATATATATATATATATATATATATATATGTATGTATGCATATATATCTATCTATATATATAAATATATCTATCTATCTATATATATATATATATATATATATATATATATATATATATATATATATATACATATATAAATATATCTATCTATATATATATATATATATATATATATATATACATGCTCATAACATGTAGTGCACGCATATCTTAGAACCATACCTCTCAACCTGTTAGTGCAAGAAAACTTGGCAAAGGCTGTAAAAATAAGGGGACAATGGCCCACAACTAGGGATGTATTTCAAATATTGTTCTTAGAGATATAGAAAGTTGCTTGAGTAACAGGCTTTGTTTCAGCATACATGTTCTGAAGGATATGAGGTCTGGAACTGAAATTATGTCATCATTTACTGACAGAAATCCTCAGATCATCACAGTGATTTACCAGAGAAATTAGAATAATTTGTGGAACAGAGACAAAATATGAGCAATAAACCTGGATGTTCTGCAACAATCTGGCCAGTTGAGAGGTATGCTCAGAACTCCCTAGTGCAATGATTCTGGACCAAGCCTGACAAAGTGAGGGGAAAGCCATGAAAATAGGGACATATCTGAAATACTTGACTAGATAAGCTGAGACAGTTGCTATAGAAACACCGGCTGTTCTAACATATATTGACTGAAATAGCACAACTCCAAGACTCAATTGTTTCTCATTAGTTAGTGCCTGAAATCCTCACATCATCCCACTGATTTGTCAGACATACACAACACTTATGGGGACCAGACCAAAGATATGAGCCAGACAACTGGACATCCTACGAATATCTGGACATAACATAACATTAGGGAAAGAACACTGAGCTGCTTAGCATGTCACCAAGCACCGTTTAAACTATAGTCAGACTGACACAGCACAACCCCAAATCAGCTATGGGGAATTACACATGCATTTGCAAATACATCAGGCACTACAGGGATGTAACTATACTGAAAAGTACTCACCGGTGTGAGCCTGCATACCCACAACCAATTTTATCACAGTCACAGTGACATACTGGTAAGCCAAATAAACAGTAGAGTATGACTGTGTGAACATAAATATCATGTTTGATACTCACACTCTACCCCTACATATACTGCCCCAAGTCACAGTGTAGTCTGACTCCTGTAGTGGCATGGAAAATGTCTCAGTCTGCCCCTACAAACATATACAGCTGATAGACCACCAGAAACTGGAGCAGCATACACAGTCAGGTAGAAAAGGAGCCATGACACTTAAATGTACCCTCCTCCCTACACAGTGCAACAAACATTTACACACTACACTGCTACACAATCCTGACAGTCTGTTAACAACTCCTACACATACACAGACCCTTCAACTGTACAGATTCTCACAGAATGTCCAGGCTCTGTCCTTATATATATGGCCTCTTCCTCATAACATGTCTGGCATTCTGCTACATTACTGGGATGATATCAGGAAGGAAGGCACTAACTAATGATATACCATACCTATCAACCTCTTACTGCATGACATCTGGACAAAGCCTGACATAATTGGGGACAGAGGCCTAAAATCAGGTGCATAATTGAAATATTACTGTTATAAACTGAGAAAGTTGCTGGTATTACAGGGTTTGTTGTAACATATCTTAACTGAGGGATATGAAGTCAGAAACACAAATGGACATTAGTATTTTCCAAATAAAATACCCAGGGTATGCTACTAATTTGCCAAGGACAACAACTGTCAGAGGAACAGACCATACATAGGAGTCAAACCTCTGGCTATTCTGTGGATAGGCCTACAGTTGAGAGTTATGTCAACCACATAACATTGTCAGACTGAGACCCACGTAGAATACCCATGTCCACACAAACCCTGTTAAACTAGCATGAATCCAAATGTATAACAGCAATACTCACATTTTGTCCCTAAGTCTGGGTTCTTCTCCCCCATTTTGTTGGGCTGTCTCCACATGTTTTGTTGTAAGAGGTATTTCCGACTACTCTCTGTGATGCTGTTTTCACACACCTCCATGATGTGCTCCTCACAGGCAAGGAAAAGGGGCAATGCCTACATGAAGTATTAAATTATAGGGGTGTGTTGCCATGCCATTGGCTATAGGAATAATAACAAAGCTATTCTACATGCAATTAGCAAATACAGGACACCAATTGGTGCACAGGCCATCACCTGCTCATGAGTATTACCTACAAAAGGTAAGCAGCTGCCTATGCAAAACAGGTCTATACCTCTACATGTGTAGAAAGAGAGAGAGAGAGAGACAGTGACAGAAACAGGAATTGGAATTCAAACCAACAATACTTGAGAAAAAAAGGTATGTCAAACAAGTAAGCATGTAATGGAATGCAGTAGGGGGTATACAATAATGAGATATAGGATGTTAAACAAATATGTCTCAACAAGACTTGCTGTATGTCCATAGCATCTGGGTCTGCCTGCAGTGACATAGACCACAGCACAGGCCCCTGAGTCACCCCAGGAAAAAATGGCTCACATATGACTACTGCTGGAGTGTCTGTTGAACAATACTGACTGTGACACTGCTAGTCCAGCTACTGGGATGTCGTAGATATCCATATGTTAATTGTGAATACAACTATGATATACATGTTTGTCTCACAAATCTGAGAGACCTATAGAGGGTATTTGCATAGTAAACTACTGTTCCAGACATGTGTGTTGAACTGCATGTGATATACTGAGCTCATACCATTCAACTGTCCAATGTTGTGTACACTGACCATATGTGTGCCTCATATTTGTAGTCATTTACTCATAGAGTTGTGTTATCTCTGGCAAATCATTGGCAAATCTATGAAGACTGACATTAGAACATACTAGCATACATATGAGTGTCGGACATCCTCCAGGGTATTTCTGTGACTGCAAAAGCTACTGTGCTATCAAATGACTTAATTGTGTTACAGCACTATCAAGAAAGTGTAACTAATTTTGGGCCATTGCCCGCCATATATGTGTGGCATCGTCCAGATGTCCTGCTCTAACAGGTTGAGAGGTATGGCTGAGCAGTAAGAGTGTAAATACAGTGTGCCATACTGATATATAACAGAAATGTATATCAGGCATTACCTGTGCACATGTATGTATGAGTAGGTGTACCTGGAAGCCTCATAACAACAGACACGGGATGCAAAATATCAGGTAAATGAGGTGTACATGTACACATGTGTAATCTGAGTTTGCATGCATCCAACAGACATAAATTTCTACAGCTACTGGTTGTTGCATTGCTCTGACACAGGCATGGGTACTAGAACGAGCATGATTATCAGGTTGAAATTGGAGAGGTGTCCAACTGTGTTATGACTGTTTGTCCATGCCTACTACAAAAGGCTATATGAGCAGCTACATAGCTGTATGGACTCAACAATACCTCACTCGTAACACCTGCTCCACCAAAGTAGAGTAATCCCCTTTGCTGGACAGCAGCAATGCACAAACCACATAATTGGTCACTATATTGGCTGTACAGGATCAAGTAGGAGCAGGCACCAACTTGGAAGCAAATCAGCCTTTGTCTGAATGAGCATATACATCACAGGTGTATTACTGTAAAGCTAACTATGAGTACAAATTGGACATATCCACCAAAGCCAATCACATGGCCATCAGGGAGGAGGTGCATAATGCCTATTCAAAGTCAACAAAAGTAAGTCTCCATGGGACCTGATAACATTCCTGTCTGCATCCTACATGATCTCAGGCATATGCTCCCAACTGCATTAAACACTGTGCACAAACAAAGCCTGAGCACCATTGATATCCCATCTGCAAGGTAGATGGCCACTGTCATCCCTCTAGACAAAGGTGAATGATGAATGGTGGGTTATGCAATGTACTGGCCATCATTGGGGGGAACATGACACAACAGGACCCCGGAGTGCAATGCAGGTTCATATTGTGCTGATAGATGACAGGGGTATGATGTGGTTGTAAGTGGTGGCTAATGATAGTGTTGATGTGCAGGTTCTGTAAATAACTTTAACCAATGTATGAGGTCCTGTGATGTGTTTCCCTGTTTATGTCTTCCAGGTGACATGCAGCAGCAAAGACAACCACCATATACTGCAGCTGAAAATGCAGCCATCACAGATGCCAACATCCAGCACCATGGGGTGATGTTTGGCCATGGCCACCACAATCTGTGGGAGTGGACTGCCCTGTGGGATGACCTTGTCCACAGAGTTAACAACATGGGCCACCATGGAGGCACATAGGATCAGGTGCTCGGCAAAGGGCTGCTGCCATGGCCAGGGACCGTACTGCTACAGGTGGGGGTCCTGCCACACAGACCCCATGTATGGCAAAAGAGGAGCTCCTTGCCAACCTTTGGGCAGCCACCACACACCAGCCAAGCCAAGAAACACAAGTCATGGAGGTGGATGGCACCCAGGCAACAGGCGAGGAGCATCCAGGTAAGGCCCCATTTCACATCAACTGAATACTGTCACAGTCATACTGGATTCTGCAGAGTATCTAGATGCATATGTCAGGTCAAACTGCATTTGTGGGTGGAGTTTTGTAATGCACACAAGTGCACATCTATGGTGAAGGACAGCAAATTGTGTACTATCAGAGCTTGTACTGTACATGTGCAGAAAAGTAGCATTCATCTTGTACAATGCCACATGTGATTCTCCTGACAATACCTCTCCCCCACAACTACATAGGTCCCTTTGGTCTGGATGTGGGACAGCAGGCTGATGTCAGTGAGTATGGGATTGTCCTGTTGTGGCTTACCAGTACCCCAGGCATGTTAGGGTCATGCATGTTACCATGCACACAACTGTTACTCTCAGCCATATTGCGATATGTGCATGTCCACTTGTGCTGTGGTTAACTGCATTGCATCACAGTGGTCATCACAGGGGCCTATTTACAGGAGATGTAACATATCTGTAGCATACCTCAAAATCTGTCATTGCAAGAAATCTGGACAAAGACTGACAAAATGGGGGGACAAAGGCCCAAAACTAGGGACATATTTTAAAATTAGTCTTACACAGTGCATATAAAAGGTGTACACACCCCTGTTAAAATGCCAGGTATTTGTTATATACAAAAATGAGACCACTATAAAACATTTCCAAACTCTTCCAATCTTTAATGTGACCTATAACCTGTACAATTCAGTTGTAAAACAAACAGATCTATTAGGGAAGCAATTATGACAAATAAACAATGTACAATGAGCTAGATGCAAGTGTGCACAGGCTGAAGCTAATACTGTGTTGAAGCAGCTTTTGATATAATTACAGCATTACCTCTTCTTGGGTACATACCTGCCATCAATTACAGAGACTCTTTGATTAACACCAAAAACGGTCAGCTGCCCTACTAGGAATTTCCTGACATTTACCCAGTTGCCTGCTACAGCAACAGCCATGGTTCACATAGACCTTACAAAGCATCAAAGGGATTTCATTGTTGAAAGTTATTAGCCCGGATAAGGGTACAAAAAATTTCCACAGCATTGCATATACCATGGAACACAGTGATGACAGTCATCAAAAGGTGGTGAAAAAATGGGGCATAAATGACATTGCAAAGAAGTGGACATCCCTCCAAATGCATTGAAAGACAAGACCCAAACTGGTCATGGAGGCTGCCAGGAGACCTACAGCAACACTAAAGATGTTGCAGGAATCTCTGGCAGGTACTGGTCGTTTACTACATGTGACAAAAATCTACTGTATTCTCCACATGTCTGGCCTATGGGGTAGCGTCGGAAGAGGGAAACCATTCCTCACACAGAACAACATCCAGGACTGGCTAAATTCTCAAGAACAATACACCAGGTCTCCCAAAAGCATGTGGGAAACTGTGTTATGGTGTAATGAGACCAAGGTTGTACTGTTTTGCCACAATTCCAAAAGGTTTGTTTGGCACAATAACAACACTGTCACTGTGCATCACCAAAATAACACCATCCCCACAGTGAAGCATGGTGATGGCAGTGTCCTGCTTTGGGGTTGCTGTTCATAAGCCAGAAGTGGGCCTTTAGCCAATGGGGATGGGGATTATGAGCAGTTCCAAATACGATTCCCTTTTTGCCCAACATCTTCAGGTGTCTGCTAGAAAACTGTAGATGAAGAGGAATATCACCTTTTCACATGACAATGATCCAAACCATACATCTATATCAGAAAAAGAATGTCTTCACCAGAAGACAATCAACTTTTTGGAATGGTCCAGCCAGTGTCCACACCTACATCCAATCAAAAATCTGTTGGGTGCCCTAAAGAGGGCTGTGCACAAGAGATGCCTCGCAATCTGACAGAGTTGGAGGGCTTCTGCAAGGGAGAGTATGCAAATATTGCTAAGTCAAGATGTACCATGCTGATATATACCTTCACAAGAGGACTGACTGTTGTTACATTAAAGGTGAGAAACATTATGACATGATTTATGTCACCTCATGTTATGTATCGGATAAAAACTGGTATGTTAACAGGGGTGTGTGCACTTATCATATCCACTGTAAGCTTAGAAGGTTGTTGGAGTAACTGATTTTGTTTTAACATACATTTACTGCAGGTGTTGAAGTGTGAAACTCAAATTATGTCATTAATTAGTGACAACATTCCTCAGATCATCCCAGTAATGTGTCAGATAAAGACAGGATTTATGTGGAACAGACAATAAATATGAGCCACACATCTAGATATTCAGTGAAACTCTGTACAGTTGAGAGGTATGTTCTGTAGGAGTTGCCACTGTGCTATACAGGTGAGCAGCAATAATGTGTACATGGTTGCAGTGTGTGCTAGGTAAAGGTCCATCACCTACTAACACTACTCACGTATCCCAGAGGTGTATTTTAGTAGTAACATTAAGTGGAAAGGGCTGCACTGCATGATGTTGAGTGCCTGTCCAGAGTGTGTATGTTGTGATCTGAGTGTGTTGTGAATGTCACCAGTTGGCTATTGTGAGGTTTGTGTAATGCCTTTGTGCCACCGCACCTGTATGTGTGTGTGTGTGTGTGTGTGTGTGTGTGTGTGTGTGTGTGTGTGTGTGTATACCAGCAAACCTTATAGTGCAGGTATTAATTTACATATGTTGTCTTCCCCTCATAGGTGGACATGGTGGTCGTGGTCCCTCCCACTCAGAATCTGATGCCAGTGTCTCTGCAGACTCTAACAATGATGGTGGTCATAGTGGGGCACAGGTGGTGTTGTCAGAGGCTGAATCTGTGCCATCGATTGGCATCCCACAGTCATCCACAATGTCCCCACAAACAGTCACAATGCCCACACATACCACGTCCCCAGCAGCCACAGATAGTGTGCAGTTGATAGGTGGTGGCATGGAACAGACTAGTGTGGGCAAGTGTGAGTGTAGCCACTAGCCATAGCCAGAGTGCAGGTGAGGTCCCACATAGGCGGATGGACAGGGGTGCTCAAAAGAGGAGTGCTGCCTGTTAAGCCGCTGTTGCAAGTCCCACAGCAGGTGTCACCAGACACATGTTTTAGGCTGTCATGGATGCACAGGTACATAGTGAATGCAACAACAGATACTCAAGGTTTTGGATACAACTCTTTCTGGCTTATGTGGCGACATACATGCCCTTGTTGAGGTCACACATCAAAATATTGAGGTCATGAATAGATGGTGGGGTGAGACCTTGTCAATCCTTGACCATGGCATGTCTGTGTTAGAGCATCTGGTGGGAGATGGGCATCAGCCACATGGACATAGGTCAGCACCAACATCAGCTGAGGGTCTATGGGGCCATGCACCTTCACACTCCTGTAGTGGCAGTACCACCAGCACTACTGAAGGGGGGGTGCTGTCCACACAACACTGGAGCAGGCCATGGGCACATGGTCCTGGCCATTCCTATCAGAGACATGGATCCAGCAGACAGCAGTCACCATCGGGAAGCAGTACTTCATCTGGCCTTGAGCCTGGTGGTGCCAGTGAGACCCCTGGCAGGCCCAGTTCCTGTATCCATGGCCAGAGACGGTGAACTGTGCACCTTGTCATGTATGGTCCACAGCTGTCCAACATACCCCTGTGTAGGCAGTCACATGGCATGATTGTGTACATACATACGCACACACATCTGTATCACAGGCAGGTCACCTCTAAACACACACAGCACCTCTGCATAACCCATTTATAGAATACTCCTCCAAACACACATGCATGATGTCAGCTGTATGGCCCAGCCTAGGCCACTGGCAAACCCACACCACACCCTGTGCATATGATGATACCTGTAGCACATCCCTGTAATCCATGCCATCAATGCAAGGACATGGTAAAATGGGTCTGATGCACAGGGTGAATATAGTAGAGGGTAGCTATGTAATGCTGTGCAAGATGCTGTCTGTCTGCATTTGTTATGGGTACATATAAAAGTGTATATACCTTATTAGACATGATGCATTATTGCTATTAGTACCACTGACTGAATGTAGTCTGACAAGCTGTATTTTGTTTGTGCACCAGGTGTCTGTGTGTCTGCAGGCTGTGGCCCTGCAGACATTACCAATGTGGAGTATGGTAGAGTAGAAGCACATCGACCGTGTCACAGCCAAGGTACAGCTCTATATGTACACATTTATCAGGTCTGTGTAACAGTTATTGCATGTGCCACAGAGCTTATAGGGCTGAAAGGTGTATACAGGTAAGTCTAAGATGGTTGATGACAGCAGCCCTTGTAAAGTGGACAATGGTACATGTAGTGGGTGGAACACAACTCAGATTGGTAAAACCCACACCCCCTGAGGATATTGTGTTGACCAAACACACAGAATATACTGTTCCCACACACACAGTCACACACATGAACATGCACAGGATCACAGTTGCCAGTGTTGGGTTTGGAACCCCTACCAATCTAGTTAGTGGTACTCCAGTGTTATGGGGTTATCGCAGGTGGTAAGGAACTAATAGTGTGATGACTGTTCCAGGTTACCTGTAAAGTAAATAACATCATATGCCCTTGTGAGGTATGGCAATGGGGGGTGTACTAGGTGTGGAAGGACTCATTAGACTGTCACCTATGAGTCTACATACTCACAAACACTGCTATATACACCAATGCACACACAATTGCCAGTACTGACATTAACATCCCTGCCTATCATGGTATTCTTTCCATACTGTTACATAGGTGTTGCACATGACACATGGCTTATTGGGCTGAAGAATGTCCACAAATACCTCTACGGTAGATGTGAACAGCGGCCTTTGTAAAGTGGACCATGGGACATATACTGGGAGTACCATGGCCTAAAATTTTGAACCACAGCCACCCAATGAATATATAGAGTTTACACATACACACACACACACACACACACACACACACACACACACACACACACACACACACACGACACTGTTCTTACACACACATGCACACACACACACACACACACACACACACACACACACACACACACACACACACACACACACACACACACACACACACACACACACACACACACATATACATTTGCCAGCAGTGAGATTAGAACCCTTATCTATCTAGCTACTGCTAATACAGTGTTATGCATTTATCGCATGCGCCACAAAGTTTACAGAGTAAAGAGAGTCCCACGGTAATTCCAATGTGAACAACATCACCAGGCCTTCTAAAGTATGGCAATGGGTGATTTACTGGGTGAGAATGGATCCAAATTACTTGAACATATGGTTATACACACTCACACACACTAATACACTCATACACACATTTGCAAGGACTGAGATTAGCAGCCCTGCCTATCTTGTTAGTCACTCCATATCGTTACATAGTTTCTGCCCATGGCACAGTGCATATTGAGCTGAAGACTGTCAACAGATACCTGTATAGTTGATGAAGACAGCAGGCCTTGTAAAGTGGACCTTGGGACATGTACTGGGAATACCATGGCCTAAATATGTAAAACCCACCCCCAAAATGGACATAGTTTTTACTCAGACACATACACAGGATACATTTCTCACATACACACACACACACACACACACACACACACACACACACACACACACACACACACACACACACACACACACACACACACACACATTTGTGAGTACTGAGATAAGAACCCCTAACTATCTAGTTATTGCTAATGCAGTGCTATGTATTTATTGCACGTGCCACAGAGCTTATTGTGTAAAAAGTGTCCCACATTTCTTCTAAGGTGAACAACATTACCAGCCATTGTAAAGTATGGCAGTGGGCAGTGTATTGAGAGAGTGAGGCCTCAAAATGATGTATCCTACAAATATAAACACAAACAATTACAGACCAACACATTTGCCAGGACTCAGATTAGAACCCCTATCTCTGTAGTCATTGCTAATATAGTGTTATGAAGTTACTGCACGCACCACAGAGCTTAGATGGTGAAGAGTGTCCCAAGGTACCTATATAGTGAATAACGTCATCAGCCCTTGTAAGGTATGGCAATGGTAGGTGTACTGGGTGAGAAGGGCCTCAAACTATTTTCACCCACATGTTTACACAATCACAAACACTTTGATACATGTTAATGCACACACACACATGTTTGCAGGTGCTGAGATCCATATGTTCATAGGTTCATAGGTGTGTACTAAGGGAATGGCCCTGGAGCCTTTACAAGCCTATCCCATGGGAATATCCTGTTATTGTGCCACCTGGCGATAGTCCCCAGTGTGTCTGATGAGTATAGCCACTGGAGTGATCCTTGGGGTGGGATTTCTATTCTCCATACACTCATCCAGATTTCTCTTGAAGAGGGCCAGTGAGGTGCTCTGCTTGACATGTATGTGAAGTCTAGTCCATGGCGTGGGCAGTCTTTGGATTATGAACCTATCCCTCCAGCATGTTCTGTTGATTGTGGAAATGGGTTTGCAGTCTCTGGGGCATGTGGTGTTGAGGGACTGGGTTTCTTAGATGTAGCATTCCTCACAGAGCTGGGTCAGACATGGCCTGGTACATCAGGCAGAGATCACTTCTAAGCAACCAATATGAGACAGAGAATAGTTGGAGTTACTGGAGTCTGCCCATATAGGGCAAGTGTTTAAGGCCTAGCATCTTCTTTGTGAGGTACTTTTGCAGCTTCTCCAGTTGTTGCAGGTGTCCAGTGAGGTACATGCCAAATGGGCCATTGTACACTGTGGTGGTCAACAGAGAGCTTGCTGTCAACCTGTATTCCCAGTTCTTTTATAATCACTTCAGTGTTCAGTGGACTACCATCAATGTGGTAATTCATGGGAGCCATGTTGTTCCTCAAAGGGGGTCTCAGCATATTTTCTGGCATTGAGCTAGAGTTCAGGGTTCTGACACCAGTCTCAGTGAAGCTTTTGTGCAGGATGTCAACATCACATGGGGAGGTAATAATAGCACCCACCTTGCAGTCATCTGTGAACATTGTCAGCCAGAGTCCCTCTGTGATGGGCTGGACTTCAGAGATGTAGATCCCAAACACAAGGGGACATAGGACCAAAGACTGTGGGACTCCACTTGTGACTGGTTGGCAGTCTGATATGGAGTCCGCTGCTTTCACACCGTGGGTTCTATCTGTGAGCCAGTTTGCAAGCCACCTAGTGATATAGGGGTTGCTGCCTAGCTGAGTGTGTTTGTCTATGATTCCTGAGTGGGGAATGGTATCCGAGGATTAGAAAACCGCCTATCTTGTTATTTATTCCATACTGTTACATAGTTATTGTACGTGGCACAGAACTTATAGGGCTGCAGAGTGTCTACAGCTACCTCTACAGTGGATGACAGCAGTGGGCCTTGTAAAGTGGACATTCGGATTTGTACTGGGTGGTCAACAGCAACAAATTGCAAAACCCACCCCTCAATGGATATGGTTCTCACACACACACATACAGGATACTGCTCTCATACATGCACACACACACGCACACACACGCACACACACACACACACACACACACACACATGCACACACACACACACACACACACACACACACACACACACACACACACACACACACACACACACACCCTTGTCAGGACTGAGATTAGAAACCCTACCTATCTAGTGACTGCTACTATAGTGTTATGCATTTATCACACACACCAAGGAGCTTATAGGGTGAAGGATGTCCCAAGGTACTTCTAAGATGAGGAACATCACTGGCCCTTGTAAAGTATGGCAATGGGTGATGTACTGGGTGAGAGATACCACAAAATACTTTGACCTACACATATACACACTTACACACAAAAATACACTCACACACAAATTTGCCAAGACTGAGATTAGAACCCCTCCCTAACTAGCTATTTGGACTACAGTGTTATGCAATTACCGCACACGCCACAGAGCTTGTAGGGCTGTGGGTTGCCCAAAGGTACTTCTAAGGTGACTGACATCAGCAGGACTGCTGAAGTAGGCCAATGGCAAGTCTACTGGGTGTGAACAGGCTCAAAATCTTTAACCTACAGACACACACACACACACACTTACATTTACCAGGATTGAAATTAAACCCCCTACTTAGCTAGTTATTTGTACTATAGTGTTACACAATTATCATACACTCCACAGAGCTTGCAGGGTTATAGGCTGCCCAGAGTATTTCTAAGGTGATTGACATCTGCAGGACTGCTAAAGTAGGGCAATGGGATGTGTACTGAGTGTGAATGGGCTCAAAACCTTTAACCTACAGACATATACACTTTTACATTTGCCAGGACTGAGATGAGAACTCCTACCTAACTAGTTATTTGTATTGAAGTGTTACACAATTATTGCATGCACCACAGAGCTTGTAAGGCTGTAGACTGCCTGAAGGTATTTATAAGGTGACTGATATCAGCAAGACTGCTAAAGTAGGGCAATGGCATGTGTGCTGGGTGTGAACAGACTCAAAATCTGTAACCTACAAACACACACACTTTCACTTTTGCTAGGACAAAGTTTAGAACCCCTACCTAAATAGTCATTTGTGCTACAATGTTATGCAGTTATCACACACATTATAGAGCTTACAGAACTGAGACACGTGCAAAGGTACTTGTAAGGTGAATGACATTAGCAGATGTTGTAAAGTAGGGCAATGGGAAGTGTACTAGGTGGGTAAGGCATCATGATACTTAGACCTACACAGACACACACACACACACACACACACACACACACACACACACACACACACACACACACACACAAGTAGGTGATGTGATATTCCAACCACCACCTTAGTATAATCAGACAATGAATCTCATCTTCATGCTGGCACATGCCAGTGGCAGGACTTCACTCTATGCCATTCAGGGTATCCCTGCATATGACTCACTCTATGTGTGTGTCTCTCTGTGTATCTCACTCTATCACTATCTGTCCCTCTCTTCCCCATGTCTATATATATGTGTGTGTGTGTGTGTGTGTGTGTGTGTGTGTGTGTGTGTGTGTGTGTGTGTGTGTGTGTATATGCTTGACATATTGTAATATGTTGCCCATATATATGTGTGTGTATCACACAAAACAGATGCAGATATACCACATATGTGCCACCTACAGCTGCCTGTGGGTAATCCTGTCTGATGGGTGTGTGTGGAGACAGGTTTACATAGCTGTGTGTATGCAAAAACATTTGCACAATACAGAGATATAATAGTCTGATGTAGTTTCAGCCATGGGCTTTACTTCTCTAAGTTTAGGAGCACGGTCAATATTACCTTCTATAGTAAGTGTGGGAATCCATTCCAGAGATAATTGTACTCCAGTCCAGGGTGTTGTATGCCACTTCCATACCTTGCAACCTGTTTGTGCAAGATATCTGGAGATAGGCTGCCAATATGGTGAAACAATGGGCCAAAGATAGGGAGGGTACTGTAACTATTGCTCTTATCAATGTATCAGTTGCTTGAGTTACAGGCTTTGTTTTATCAGGCATTTTCTGACATATATAATGTTTGACACTGTACTGCATTGTATCAATACTTTCTGATAGATATAATTGGATTATCACAGTTATTTACCCGAGAAATACAAGATGGATGATGCACAGACCTATATTATGAGGTATAGGCTAGACATTCTTGCATAATCCGGCCAGCTGGGAGGTGTGTCTGCAGCCAATTGACTGATGAAGCTGTGTAAAAGGTCCAGCACCTTGGTGATATGCTGGCTTGGGATATCCTGGTTGTGCAGTATTCTTCTTACCTGGAAGGTCATATCCTGGTGTGGCCAAACCTGTCATCTGTACAGATTCTCACGGATTATCCAGATTCATGCTTCATATATGTGGTCGGGTTCCCTTAACATTGTTGTTTTCTCACACATTTGTTGCAAATCACTCAGGGTTGCAGTCAGGGAATACTGACAGAGCATTAGAGTTTCATATTTCATGCCCTTCGTGACATCCATGCTTCTACACACACCCCTCTGTTATTCTATCAACTTTCTAACATTATGAAAGCAATATTTCAAATGTGTCTCTATAGTTGGGCCTTTATCCCACCATTATGTATGGCTTTGTCTAGATTTCTTCCTCTACAAGGTTGATAGGTATGCTACTAGCATTTAGCAGTATGGCCTTACATTTTGCATTTTTTTGACTGTGCTATGTTGGTAGTATGGACCCCATGACATTCCATACAAAGGCATTATGGGTGAGGCATGGGCCTTTGCCAGTGGTCTGTAGGCCATGTGAGACTGATTCAGGCCATCTGTAGCAAGGCAGTGCATTCTGTCACTCATATGTTCCCAGGCAGCCAGGCAGTATACCCCCTTGGGCTGACAATGGTAAGTGACAGAATGCACTGCTGTGCTACTAGGCATCATACCTGTCTACGTATGTGAGCCAGACATCTGGACAAGGCCATGAGTAATTGGGTGACAAAGGCCTAAATATAGGGACAATTGTAGCTATTGGATGTACAAACCTAGAAGGGTGATACAATAACAGATTTTGCATTAGCATGCATTTTTGTATAGGGTATGCAGTCTGAGACACTACAATCTGTCAATATTTTCTGACTTTAGACCTTCGTGGTTTGCTAGTGATTTGCCAGACAATCACTATTTCAGACTAAAGACACCACAAATATGATGCATACCTGTGTATATTCTGTGAAATTTCTGTACAGTTGTGAGGTAAGGTAGGCACTATGTAGGGTACTCCAACCTGTGTACTGTTCATATGTGTGGCCCCCTGTACATGACCTGTCCAGCTTCCCAGCAGTAATGAATATTGACATCTGGACAGTGTGTTCAACTCCCGCCGTAGGTGTAGCTGACATGCAAAATAGTTGGCACTGCATTTCGTGGAACATGGCCCTGTTTACCACAGTACTGCACCTAGGCCACTAGGGCACAACAGCCATGAGATGTGGCTGGCCACATCCTGACAGTATTCCCCACACATATGCATAGCTCAGTGACCCTTGCATATTGTGGACATGTAACAAGTTATCCATATTGATTGGGACAGCCCTGGCAATTTGTGTTCTGCTGCTATTACCCTACAAATGTACATGTCACTGCATTTCTATGTGAATATGGGTGTGAGGGGGCACACCTGTCAACAGTACACATTTGCAGAGAGTGTGCTGATATTGGCTTTACATTTCAGTTCCATTTAGCATAGTATTGTGCCCTGTCTTGGAGAATAGAGGCATATCACTACAGAGCACAGGTTAGATTGTAATGCCATACAATTGAGTTTCAGACTTCTTACCCTTCAGAGTCTTACTGCAAATGCAAAGCCTACTGTGATATCACTGTGTAAGTTTGTAGGGGGTATTCCATCATTGTCACCATTTGTATGCATTTGCCAGACATTCCTTTATGGTTTTCTAGCACTGACTTGCTGTATGAGTCTGGGGATGAGTATGGGATCCCCACAGTGACATCCATGCATGTGACCTATGCCCCTCCCTTAGTTGGCCCCCCACATATACTGCAGTGGGATTTGTCACATTAAATGATACTGCATAGTGTAAGGAAGCCATTATTGTGCAGACATTTTCTGGTGTCCCACATAGCTGTCAGTTGTCTGCTCCTATCTCAGTAGGCCATTCCTTTGCATGCATGCAGCATTACCATAGATATGCCACCAAAACATACTAATCCATTCATTTATTGTTAAGAAGACTGCCTTACCTTGTGTCTGCGGCAGTTGTGAGGATGGTGCTTGAGGGCTGCCTATGTGGGATGCACACAGTACACAGCCTATACATGGTAGGTTACAGGTAATGTGATGTGTGTATCATTCATTTTACTGTGTGTGTGAGTCAGAGAGAGGAGTCAGTCCCTGGGTCCCTATAGTGTCAGTGTGTGTGCTATGCATTGCCTATTTGCCAAGGCCTGGGCATACTGAACATCCCTCCATCTGCCTAAGGGAACAGGCTCAAGGGCTACCTGTTTTGAGTCCCTTTGTGCCTGTGGGGACCTTGGCAATGGTGGGGGTGCTGTGTGGCCTTTCCCCGTGTTGTTCCTGCTGCAGATGTTTCCACAGGATCATATTGTGTAGCATGGCAGATATTATGAACATGTATGCACATATGGCTGGTGAGTACTGCAAGGCTCCACTAGATATGTCAAGGCAGCAGAACCACAACTTGAGCATCCCAAATACATGCTCTATAATGATCCTGGTTTGTGCATGTGCCTCATTATGGCATTCTTGAGTGGGTTTGTATGCATTTCTGATGAGTGTCATCATCCACAGCTCCAGTGCACAGCCAGTATCCCCCACCAGATGGCCATATGGGATGTTCCCACTGGCAAATGCCTAGTACAGCTGTGACAAATGCCAGATGTGGGAGTCATGATAGCTTCCAGGGCTGCCAGCACACACATTCATGATAATGCCCTGGGCATTGCACATGACCTGGCAGTTGATGGAGGGGAAGCCCTTGTGGTTTATGTAGACCCTACCTTGTTCACCGGGTGGGGCTTTCATGTCGATGTTCATGCAGTCTATCTCACCCAGTACCTTTGGGTATTCTGCTACACAGTGGAAGAGGCACATATTGCTGGTCCTCTCCTCATGGGTGTAGGGGAAGTAAATTTGCTCACCGGCATGTGGTAGGATGGCATCCAGGAACTGGTGGAGTACCCTGGATGTGGATGCCTGTGAGACCCCCATGATGTCCCCAGTAGGTCTTTGGAAAGTACCTGTAGCTAGTATTCTTAAGGCTACACATACCTTGGTATCCACTGGGATGGATTCCCCTCTGTTGGCTCTGGGTCTGAGTTGAGGTCAACACAGCTCGATGATTTGCTGCAGTATGTCTCTGTCCACCCTGTAGTGCTCTACTATCTCCAGATCATGTAGCCCCTGGTAAGTTACCCTGGGTCTGTGCACTCTTCTCCTCCTCCTCGGTCTGTGGCGGTTGTTAGCATTATCCTCCTCACCGTCCTCAGCCTCTGGCACATACTGATGGATCAAAGCAATGGCAGCCCCTAACATGTTTTCAGTTGAAATTCCCCCTCATGTGTACACCAATGGTGCAGAGTTTGTGGGAAAAAATGGACTGTAAGTTGTTTGCATAGTTTATACTGTTGTGCTGCAGATCCTGCCTGTATGATTGCTGACTAGGATGCATTCCACTTGTTAGCTATGTTATTTGTACTTGATTGCTTATTCTGCTATTTCCATTTTTCTCCTTTTTCCCTTCCCATTTCCACCTCTTTTAAGCCCCGAGGCACGCCACGTACACCCAGCGCCCAAATGCAAACATTCCTGCTATTTCTGTGTGTTTTTTTGTTTTTGTTTTAGACCCAGTGCATGCCATGCAAACCCATTTAGCTAAGGTAAACAATGACAAATGGCCCTCCCCTGGATGTGAACACACCCTTCATTTCATGGAATAAGTCAGTACAGCCTCAGACACACCCCCTTGCTTAGCTAAGCTCAAATGTGAGCCGTAGAGCTCCAATGTGCTTACACCAAGCATGACACACCCCCTTTTCATGTCTGCTACTTCTCCTGCTTACACCACTACGTTATAGCACCTACACGGTTAGGTGCAGTTTAGCACTTTGCTTCTTTTTGTGATTCAGTAAATTTCCCTCATTAGCATACCCCACTACCCCACTGCCTTAGTCCCTAGTTACAGCACTACCCCAGAGCCATTCCCCTTAACTACCACTGTTCCCTGGTATTGTTTTGACTCTGCATGCCATAGACTATAATGGCAACATGTAGATTCCTCTTAAAATTGACTTTTCACATTGTTTTTTATTTTTGGCACAATCCCATTTGCATACCGCTTCCCTATGCTTAAACGGCCGAGATCGGCCAAAAAAACTTTCATTTTTATAATTTTGCAACACTTTTCCATGCCGGTGGCCATATATTTGGCCATTGGCATGCCTAAGGATTAGAATTCATGCTTTGGATTGAGCTGTCATGCCTTCATTTTGATTTTTGCAGAAATGTGTTCGGCTAGTAGCTGAATACATTTCTGCATGCTATACTAATCTACCACGGATGCCTGCCTGATTACTGGATCACTAATTTACCTAATTTGCATGGTTTTCAACAGCACATGAGATCATTAGCATAATCCATTCATGTCCATGGCAGAATAGTGTTGCCAGGCTTATGCACATCCCCAGGCATGTTTACTGGATCGCTCAGCAGCCATATTCCATTCAGGAATGGCTACACTACTCCTGCATGGAGTTTTTTGCTTATTGAATCCGAGGGATCTTGTTTTCACTTATACCTTCCAATACACAAGTAAAACACAAGCACATTCCCTACACTAAAAAAAATGCAAGCAATCTAAGTGTAAGCAGGGGGGCAAGCCACCACTACACCACCTGCTATATCAACTCTAACGATGCACTACCACAACTCCCCCCCAAAAAAACTAGAGTAACAAGCCCTACATTTCCACTGCATATATTCATACCCATACCCATGACAGACACACATACTACACACTTACAAACATCACCACTTTCAACACTTACACAAGCCCACTATCAACTACCTACCCGACCTACTCCTAAAACTTCCCAAGAAACTAAAACAAAACACATTTCTACCCCAAACTCTTACAGACGACAAACCTACCTGAATCTCTGAACATAACCTCAATCTTCCAACCTCAGTCTATCTGCTTCCACCCTAGCCTTCTTCTCTAGTTATCTGTCTCATAGACAAAAATCTGTTCCCTGGCTCTCCTCCTACTCACCCTACCTCTTGGTGACAACTGGGGTACCTCAAGGTTCCATCTTGGGTCCCCTGCTGTTCAATATCTTTACAAATAAACTTCATACCTCTTGCAAACAATCTGCACTAATCCAATATGTCGACGATTCGACTCTTATCTGCACTTCCAACAATATTTCTGACCTTGACACTCTTAACCAGGACACTTTTCTATCTGTTGAAAAATGGCTGGCCAAGAATTTCCTCATCCTGAACCCTAAAAAAAACAAAGTCCTGCTATTCCTCCCACATTCTCTGTCTCACAAGAAATCTACCTTTCTTATCACATCCTCCAATAACACCACCAAACAACCTGTCTCCCACACAACGCTCCTAGGTGCCATTATTGATGATGAACTTAAATATAACCTACACATCCTACAAAGTATTAAAAAAGCACCAAAAACTGGGTATGCTCTACTGAAACCATATATTCCTGACATCTAATGCTAGACTGTCCCTGGCTTAGGGTCGTCTTCTCCCCTCCCTTCTCTATGCTACCCCAATTCTAACTAATAGTCAGTCCATTACCCTTGCCAAACTCCAACAAACCTAACACAAAATAGCAAGATTAGTCACAAACTCCCCACATAACTCACATCACTGCCTTGCATTCAACTCACTACAATGGCTAGAACTCTCTCAACAACTGCTTCTATCTCAGTTACTAATTATTCACTCTATACTTTATAAACGATCCTTCTCCCCTGCTCTCTCCCCCTCAGTATCCATCTACACTCCAACTCGCACACTCAGTGTAGTGGTGGCTTGCCCCCCTGCTTACACTTAGATTGCTTGCATCAACCCCCCCCCAAAAAATACCGGCAAACTACTATATAAATCCACTCTATCCCAATCCTGGAATAAGCTTCCATCCCACTTACACTCCATTACACACCCTGTACAATTTAAGAAAGAACTCTGACTGCACTTTATAAGGACCAAAACTTGTACTTGTCATGACCCTACCTAACTCCATTACTCTCTTTATTCCACAGTCTCATACAACTGCTCAGCATATTTGTCCCAACATATTTTACACTAGCATCATATTACACCTCCAGATATCCCTATCACCCCATTCATACACTCTCACACCTCATAATGTGTACTATTCCTAAAATACTACTAATTATACACCTTACCACACCACATATGTAAAAAAGAAGTATCTATATATAGATACTGAAGTATAGTACTTTTTTGTGCTACTGATATTACCCAATTATGCTTCGTAACTTATCAGAGTGAATTGCTTTGAATTGTACTGCTAAAACGAATTGTTTTTGAATTGTAAACTAAACTGTTATGTCTTCTTTAATTGTCTGTAACTGGAGCTTTTCTGCTCGGGTCTCCACTGAAAAGGGGCCCCTGGCCCAGCTGGATTAACCTGGTTAACAAATGTCAATAAATAAATAAATAAATAGATAAATAACCACCCATCAGCCACCATGCTTACAACTCAGAACCCCCTAAACCTTTAAGGGACAGCATACTATGGAACACAGACAGCACCACAACTACTTCTCATTTGGTAACTTCATATTAATCATTATGCAGTTTCAGACAACCGCACTTTCGATATTCTGGTCTCAAGATACTGAAATTCGATATTTCAGTATTTCGAGATTTGAAAGTAGATATATATATATATATATATATATATATATATATATATGTGTATGTATTGCTAAAAATGAGTACCAATATATTTTTGTACATCTACTATTTTTCCTTTTAACTACTAAACAGTCTACCTTATATCTTAAATCTAACTTTTCATATTAAATAAAATATGTATTGTTCAGAAGTAAATTAAATGGGTGATTAAGCCTGATCATTTTATTGCTCAACCCCAATGTTTACTTGTAGAATTCAGTTTTTCTTAGGCTTTGTATCCCAGTCTGTGAGTTCTGATAAGTTAAAAAAACACACTTCAGATGTGAACAGTGAAGTCCAAAACTCATAGTTACACTTTTAAAGAGCTTTTGTAGAGGGAATTCACGCTTTCATTTTCCCGCACCCCATTGTGGGAGCTTTGTGTACCTTAAAGCAGGTCGAATATTCTGAGAGGCCGTAACATCAGAATCAGAAAAATTGTACTCTTATTCTCACACCACTATGTCAAGGATCACAATTCTGCTTCTTGGAATTTATGCAGGTGCCCTCTTTCTTAAAGTCCAGTATGCACAATCATTTTATTTATTTTTTATTTATTTTTATTTTATTTTACATTTGTTGACCGGGCTAGTCTAACTGGATATATGTCTTTTTTCAGTAGAGGCCCGGGGAGAAAAGCTCCAGGTTATTATACATAGAACATACATAGTTCATAATAACAGGCTGTATAAGGTTATAAGAAACAATAAGCATAAGTAGCAATTATGAAAAAACAAAATAGTCAAAAATTTTTTAGCACAATTTTAGCACAAAGTTTGTCATTTGTATTGTTATGTGTTGTGATTTAAACTTTGGCTTCATTTTGAAAATAACTAATGAGGGCTACTGTGCTCAACTCAGAGCTCCCAGTGTATCAAAAGTTGTATCCCATTGGGGTTGATGGCACTCATGGGCACTGCAGAATAAGAAAGGTAAACCTGTTTAAGCAGGCATTTATTCTCATGCTGTGATGTTTGATTAATTATATAAAATGCCAGATAATAAAATGTTAGATTTCCTAGATGGACTTGGGCTAAGAAGGATTTTGGTGATTAAATTTACATTTAGAAAGAGTGAGTGGGAACAGCATGTTGTTTCTTACATCCCTCTAACCATTTTTAAAAGAACATTTTTGAATTCATGGACTCTGTTGTGGGCCTTGCTTAACAATACTCATCAATCTGTTCAGTATTATCAACATAACTCAAATCCATGGTAAGGACAGTATTCAAATATCATGCTATTAGTCCTCCCTTTAGAAGGGCTGATGTAATAGAAGTGAAATCATGCCGTGGCACTGCACCAAAAATGGGTGGAATAAGGGTAAATAACTACCACTACTCACTACCAACAGTACAACCTATCTCATTGTGAGAAAAAAGCTTTAGCATGCAGAGCTTTCATCATAGCTCTCAACCTCTTAGAGCAAGAAATCTGGACACATAAATGAAAGTGTGACAAAGGCCCAAAAAATAGGGACAATTTTTAAATATTGCTCTTACAAAGATAGAAAGTTGATAGAATAATAGGTTTTGCATTAGCATTAATTTTCTGAAAGGTGTGAAGCCTGAAACTCAAATGTCTGTCATTATTTTCTGACTTCAGTCTTAAATGATTTGCCACTAGTTTGCCAGAAAATCACAATTTTATGAAAACTGGACCAAAAATATGAGTCAAAAAAGTGGACATTCTGTGAAAATCTGTACATTTCAGAGTTATGGCAGCATTGACATTCTTAACATATTCTTGTAGGGTTTTGTAGTTAAATATATACAATAGTATGAAGAAAAATATAAATAGGAGAAAGGCATTTCAAATTGAAATCCATAGAAGTACAAGAACAGATTTATATGACTGAAAATTCAGACTGTGGAACTTATTTACCCTAACAAACAGACTGATGTGAACATTCTCAGAAGTTCATAGATAGTTACAATCCATGTAACCCAAGAGACCATTCAGGGGCATAGCCTAATTACCAAATTGCTCCATAGCAGTATCTGGTTAAGTGATTTGCTCAGGGTGGCACATTAGGCACACAAAGGCTGAGGGAATCAAGAGTCTGACCACAAGACGCAGCTTGGTAACAGCATATAGCCTTAATCCACTGCCTTCACAGCCAGATCAAAAAATAATAACTCAGAGTTATATAACACAGGCCTCAAAATCACGCACCTGCATCTTGGACTCTGGTGTTTAACCCTAGATCACATTGGCCCATCAAAGGGAGAGTTCATCAGAAATTCTTGTTCAAAGGCCTCCATTATCAGGTCAGTATTTACTAGGCATGCAGTCCAGAAAACCTTCATGGAGGCTAGCCCAATTTCCCAACTGTCCAAGAACATTGTCTGGTTAAGTTACTTGCTCAGAAGTGGGTAAGTGTGTGTATATTTATGGTAATGTTTTTGTGTGTGTACGCATGGGTGCATGATCTTGGCTCATTGCAGCTCCTTCACTGTCCACCTAATGAGGTCCAGTTTGGCTCTTAGACCCCTGGCTCAGTTTTTTTTTTCAAAAATCCCAGGCTTATCCAGCTCTAACCAGGAGATTTAAATGGGTAGAATACATTTAATTTGGAAACAATGGAATAAGGCTTCACAACATGTGCAAGATTTATGTAATAAAAGTAACAAATTTGACACAAAGAGAAATCAGTATATACATAATATATATGCAGGGTGTACTGAGAATATCAAAAGCCAACATCGTCAAAGACGGATTCATCGAGATGACATCCAGAAAAAAACATTTCATTGACAGACCAGATGAACAAAATCCTTCAGAGGGTAAGTAACCTGTTGGCCGTGAAGGTGAACATTGCCCTTTCTCAAACTGTAGTGTGATCTCAGAGTTGGTATATTTAATTGGGAAGTATGGGGGGTGTAGCCGCCCATCTGGGTGGGTTTTGAGTGTTCCAGTAATGGTTTAGTGTGTGTTTGGGTCACTTAGTACTTACCCTGGGAAGGATTTCGTTCCTCTGGTCTGTCAGTGAACTGGGTTTTCGTGGATGTTGTCTCGATGAATCCGTCTTCAATGATGTCGGCTTTCAATATTATCAGGTAGAATATATATGTATATATATATATATATATATATATATATATATATATATATATATATACACACAGAGACAGAGAGAGAGAGAGAGAGAGAGAGAGAGAGAGGGTAATATGGGAACACTTAATATGATCTAACATTAGATTGTTCATTGTGTGCTGGTAATACTTGCCTTGTTTTGGGAGATATCACCCTTATTTGAGGTAGTACAGCCATGCTATCTGTATATATAAGTTCAGAGAATGTGGGGGAAAGTCAAAAGTTGTAGCATCTTAGGTATTCCCCTTTTTCTGAGGTAAGCAGCTTTGGAATTAATATATGTAAATGTGTGTGTGTGTGTGTGTGTGTGTGTGTGTGTGTGTGTGTGTGTGTGTGTGTGTGTGTGTGTGTGTGTGTGTATGTGAATCCTCTCTGCAAAAATGTTTTTCTTTTTTTTTTTTCAATAATATTTCTTTATTGTTTATTTTTAATATACATCATTTCACAAGCGTAAACACAGGTGATATACAACTGGTACAAAAACAATCAATTAAAACATATTTACACTATTTACATGAATGCTTTCATAATTTAATAGTATGGAAAAAGATAAGAGTTGTTTTCTCCAGGGTTAGTACCATCAAGTTAGTATACTACTATATGATGTTATGATATTTATTGTGTATATTGTAAATGTCTTCCAAAGTCAATGTTTTATGCAAGTATAATACTGAAAATTTGTTCCCAACGTTTCAAAATATTGAGATTTTTGTTTTGTTTGTTTATTATGTATTTGTTGGCTAATATATGTTTTGTCGCTAATTTCCTAAAGCTATTCCATGATATTTTAGATGGGGTCAGCCAGTTGGTAAAAAAAAAAAAATGTTTTTCTTAACTAAATCACAATTAAATTTTCAAAGTGGTGGGACTTAGAGTATCACATCTTCCACCCCCAGACAGGGAGCTATGGAAATAATAGGTGGTTAGATAGCAGGGAATAGAAGGACATCCTAATAGTGCTCTTGGGAGGTAAGACTATAATACATGTTACCACAGAGGCTGTTTCTTGGCTCAACATTTTTTAATGTGTTTACATCTGATCTCATGCAAGGTTTGGAAAACTTGATCAGTCTCTGCAGATGATACCGCACTTGTGGAGTGTGATAGCAGAATGGACTGATAGGAAGCCTGACAAATAGGAGGAAAAAAGAGAATAGTAACATGATCCAAAAGGTGTCATCCTCACTTCGAGACATCCATATGTATTGTGCTACATTAATACACAATCAGATAAGTTAGGTTCAAAGTCCAGCACAGGAAAAAAGGAAGGAAACCTGCCATCAGGCTCAGTATGAAAGGGTGGCATCAAAAACAAATTAAATGCTGTTGTGCATTATCTGTTGGAATGGATTCCTGAAACAGAAAGGTTATAATGCCTCTTTCTCAGGCATGGATCTGTCCCAGTTAGATTTCTATATGCATTTTTGCAGGCTGTATAGGGAATGAGAGATGGGAGTACTAGAGCTGATACACATGATACTAATATAACATGAGAAATGGAGGGCTTGACGTACGATGAGAAACTAAGGGAGGTCAACTTTGTTTACTAGAAAAGAGAGACGGGATATATGTATACATTTGGTACTAATGAGAAAATGTGATGACGCAAAGAAGGCAAAACCAGCAGATAAACAGAAGTCAATTAAATCTTGATATGACAAAGCAGTTTTTCACAAAGAAAGTAGTTGAGAGGCTGAATCAGTTACTGCAATGAGAGGTAGCTCAGAACATTAGGCAAATAAAGGGGGCAGGATGGAGGGGTGGGAAGAATTTCTAGGACAGCTGCTACCTTCTAGCCAAGAGGATTAGCGGTCTCCTTTTCCTGGAAATTTTGTTGCAGTGTAGAGTAACATGCTCACCCCATCCAACGCCATCCAAGTAAAAAAAAAGCCAGTCTTGTCTTCTAAAGAAATAAAATTGTAGTTTCATTTTCGGTGAGTCTTATATACCATGTTTAATGCCCCAAAGGGATAGAAAACAGTTTTGCAATATGCACAATATACCCAAATATTTCACACCCCTGTCTGCAATATTTGATATTTTTTTCATCAGACATTAATACAAGTCTTGAAATGTTTCCCCTCAACAAAAGCACCAGGAACATATGGTTTTCAAGCTGAATAAACATAATAGTACTTTACAACTATCATGAATAATATGTTATTATGCATTAGTTCCATGTGTTCTAGCTTCACAATCATTTTTTTTTCTGTGGTAAATATAGACAGTATTTGCATTGATAATTGCTAACAGAGTTAACAGGATATGCCAAACCATTGAAAACACAATTAATCAAGATCAGTATGGCTGTAACCAAGGCAAACAAATGCAGGATTTTCAAATCATCCCCTCTCTCTCAGCACTCACCCTTGATAGGTAAGAATTTTTTCCTCAAAATAATCTCTTTTTATTCATATTTTCCTCTGCAGTCTATGCCTATTAATTCCACTATTAACTGACCTTTATGGTCATCTGCCAAGACATGTTAGGTAAGTCTTCTATGCATCACTTATAATTAGCAACACTAGCTGAAGCTCTTAAATCAAGGTCAGTGATGATGGAGTAATAACCTCATGACAGCATTCTCACTTTATGCCTGCTCTACTGTAGTTTGGCTGTTTGGAAAGGGGTCTACCATGCCTTGTGTCAGTACCCTGACAATCAACTCAGATTGCCATCTCAGGAGTCGCTGCATCTTAGCTTAGGGTGAGAAAACCTTTTGGAGCATCTGTTGTCTACAGGCAAAATCTTTGCAGCATTATCCACTTTTTTATCTACTAGGTCTTATATTTGAGAAAATGGCATTCTGTCACCTGTCCTAGCCTCTTAAAATGATTCTGCTGCTACTTGGCAATGTCTATTATAAACACACCAAACAAAATCTAAGCAATGTCTAACCATTATGGAAACTCCACTAACATCCTTCCCTTAAATTTCAGGCACTGTCTTCCCAACATCTTTTGAATGTTTCAGACAATTATTCTTTAGTTTATGTCGCTGTTCTTTTCTTTTTCTGACTTCTGTACACTTAATTTCACTAACTGATATCCATCATGACACAAAAGACACTGAATTTCTGAAAGGGTCCATTTAGAGGTATTAATTTCTCCAGCATCACTGACTGAAATGACAGTACATGTGTGAGCTCATGTCAATAAAAGCACCCATTCACATTATTATATAAGATAAAATACACCCCATCTAGTCACTGCATTTTTCCTTTGCCTGTGCAGCACAGTCACGTGTAAAGTGAAACTGTAAGGGGGACAGTCCTCGAGGATCAAGGATTTGGTTGCTGAAACATGTCAAGACAAACAGGGCCCCTTAAGTTTAATTTTTTTATCACATTCTTTTCCTTTTTTATTTAGATATTTAGCGAAGAATCAAGTCTGCCACTGTTTCCAAAACATCTGACTCCAGCTTCCATTGCATAGAAAGGTCCAGTGTAAATACTAGGTGACTAGTCTGCAGACTATTAGAAGCCTATCCACAAAAATAAATAAATAAATAAATAAAATACAATATCCCTCTATCTAATCCAGTTGTCTAGGATTACCTTAAAGGTGGCAAATGAGCTAATCTATTTGACCTGTAGAGGAAGCTTGTTCCAGAGCTGGGGGTTACACTGGAATATGAATCTATTGTGCCAACATGTATTCTTTATCTGCAGATGAAGCTTTAGTTCCTGTACTTGAGTATTTGAGGTACTGTTTGCTCTGTGAAGGAACAGGACATCAATGAAGCCTGGATCTTTCATGACTTCAAATGCTAGACCCCGATCACCAAAGCCTATAAGAGGCTGAGTAAAATGAGGGTTGTTATTTTGTCCTGATAGCTAAGAGTTCTCTAGTCACTGAGCTTTTTTTAGTTATGAATTTCTGTGGTCTCTCAAGTTGAGTGACATGCTTTAACAAATACATGCCAAAAGGTGCATATATTCAATAACAGGTCTAATGAGATGTGAGTAAAGGGGAATTAAGACTTCTTTGGATCTAGTAAAGATGCCTTTGGAAATTAAATGAGCCACCCAGAAGGTTTTCCCAACTACTGTGGAACCATTGCAGTCAAATGATAAATAATTATCAACAAGAATGCCTAGATCCCTTACAACACAGTCTGATTGGGAACAAAGTATTCCTCCTATATAGTGTGGGAGAATTAGTTGCTTATCAAAATGAACTATGCTACATATTTTTTTCATGTTAAATTTGACACTATTGTCTTTTTATCAATTGTTAACATGTTGGAGCAATTGTGAATGACTGGAAGATCAAATAACTGCACTCAGTTTACAGTCATATGCAAACTTTGACAACCATAGACCATGAGTGCTGGCTTGAAGGTCTAAGAAGTAGATGCTAAACAGGAGAAGGCTGACACTAAGCCCTGTGGTACACTGCTGGTACCATTTCTGCTTTCAGAAGTGACACCTACAACTCTAACCATATGGGTTCTGTCAGACAACCATTTAGCAGGTTCACAACCCAATACTTCAGTTTCATACTTGTTAGAAAATACATGATGATCTTCTACCAAATGCAAGAATATGTCATTAGTAGGAATCTGATGTACTTACTGTGTGATTGTTTTGCCATAATTTTCTATAGGACTTTATGAAAATGACCATAACTTGGGGGGGGGGGTTCCTTAATATAGTGAGACAAATATTCAATACAGCTTCTGTGGGTACCACCTCACACTATATACTAAGCTAATACCAAAACCACAAACTCAATCAACAACCAAACATCTATACATATTACACATTAACCACTAATTCATTCAAAGCACCTGCGATTGCCTCTTAAGTTCACTGGAAATGGTATACTATCATTAAGATCTCGAGGTATAGTAGCATCAACAGAGAGCTGCCAAATCATCTCCTGGTTCAATAACCGATTTGTCACATCTCGCCCATGGACACTAACCTCAATTTTTTCCAAAATTAGAAATGACAATTCAGTATCCTCCATCATAGCATGTGCCAGAATTCGGATCTATATTATGACCTCTAAACTCTGTAACATCGAAAACCTGAATGGCGACAAGTATTCAGCAAAATTCACTTCTGTGATTTGCTGAATACTTGTTGGGCAAATAAATACTTGGTGTGCAACACAACGGAATTAATTCTAACTAAACCAAACCCACCCATGTGGGTGGCTGTGCCATCCCCACACCCCCCAATGTGGGAGGCTGTGCCCCCTCACATCCCCTCTAACTAAATATACCAACTCTGAGATCACACTACAGTAGAGAAAAAGGGCAACATTGTGTAGTTGGCCAACTACATCTTTGCTCGACAAGTATTCAGCGAATCGCAGAAGTGAATTACGCTGAATACTTGTTGGCGTTGAGGTGTCCGATGTTACAGCATTTCAACACCATAATATAGACCAGACCTCCAATTGTACATGCATAAAAATAATTGAACTAATGCCAAAACCACAAACTCCTGGAATGGCACTGCAGTTCCAGTGTGCTAAAAACAAACAAACATAAACCATAGCACTAGAAAATAGGAAGGAAACGAGTCACCAACAAATTTTCACTTTAATGTATGTTTTAAGTGCTTGTTTTATGGACAAAATTGCTTAATATGTATATTACATTAAACTGACAATTTATTGGCATCTTGTATCCTCTTTATTTTCTGGCACTGTGGTTTATATACATATACTAAGCCACTATCCAGTAGTGTAGCTATGTTGGGGTGAGATGGGCAACTGTTCCAGATACAGAATGTTGGGGGGGGTGAAATCAGTTGATCCTGATCTCTCTTTAAAGTAATACCAGCTTTTAAAAGCCTGCATTACATTTGCGATCAAACCTGAGCACTGCATCATTCCATATGTGGTCTAAACTCTAGCCACTAAAACCTGAATGCTATAGCACTCATGCAGTCAGCGTATAAACTGTAGCAATTGTTTGCTACAGTTTAAAAGAAGAAAGTGTTTTTTTTGTATTAAATATGTTGAAAGAGAAAGGGTAAAGGGTAGGACACAGAAACAGAAATGGGACCTGAATGATGGTTGGGGAAGGCAGGTGGGGGGTTATGCCATGCATCTTGCCACCTTGTTGATGCTGCAGTAGAAGGAGTGCCTGTTTTTTTTTTTATTATTATTTATTTATTTATTTTTTGCTTTGTCTTTTCAATGGAACAGCTGGGGGTGTATATCTAATTGTAACAAGCTGATTGCTTAAAATGTAGTGATCAGATATGACAGTGAAGTGATTTTTTTTCTTTTTTCCTTTTGCTCTTCACTTGAAAGCTGAGGGGCTTGGGCACTGGTTCATAGAACTGGCCCAGGGCACTGGTTGAAACAGCTATGTCTCTGTCACTACCACAGCCCATCCAAAAAGTGGCCTCACACAATGATTGTGAAATCATGGTTGCAGACATAATTCTACAGTGATATTGCAAACTTCATTGTACTGAATGCTAATATGAGTGGTCTGTTAATTCAGTCCTTATGCTGACAAGTCAGAGAACTAGTGTTTAATTTGACAACTGTTCCCATGAAACTTTTATTAATTTGTAGTATTTTTATGACAGGCATGCAACATGTTATTAATGGGATTTTGGATCAGCTGTTGCATTGCTTTTGTACAGATCTACCCTAACAGGTCATTTTCACGGGAAATGTAAATCGACACATAACTGCTTTGAAAACAGCCTTAATGATTGAGTTTTACTCTGAGAGTGTCATAGTACTTCATTTTGTAACCTAAAACATCTATACTCATATACAACAACCTTCAGCACTAGAGAAAGTGGAGAGGAGATTGAAGGGTCCTAGTGCACCATCATCCATGCTGTTACAGGTATTTTTCATTGTAAAATGTCAAAGATATGTAGAATATTAGGGTTCACACTAACATCTCTTTCCTGATGTTAAGAAGTGCTGAGGGTGAGACTCTACCATCTACCCTCTTACCCCAACTAGTACCCAAACACCAACATTTCAGTCCTGTAGAAATATTTGAATGAGTATTGCTGGACAGAAACAACCACTCAAGTCTCACACCTGAACAGCCTAACGTCTAGATCTATACAGACAAGGCTGACATGGTATCAAACACTTCTTCTTTCTGAGTCATGCACACACAAGGCATATCAGAATAGGTGTTCCACCTTTTGGTTGTGTATCCTATAGTCATCTGCAGATGCAGTGACTTCTTCAAACAATGAACAAGCACACTACAGTTCTGTGCATTGCAAGATGCAACATGTGACAGCTCTACAATGCAATATGAATTGTCCTTAGTACACTTGTAGATGAACCAAAAGCTAAGAAGAGCTCTGAGTGGAATGCTTTTTATATAGTTAAAAACTGAGCACATAGCTGCAGTTTTATTTTATTTATTTACATATCTGATAAGTGGAGAACTGAACTTATCCCATCCCTTTTTCTGCTGAGCTGTGGGTCATGGGTCAACAACTGCACAAAGCAGGGATTTTAAATTCCATTTATTAGCATAAGCTTTACAGTTGTGGTACACAAATGTAAAGGAAATTACAGGAAATAGTTAACAACATGAGATGGAGGCATAAATACAGTAACAGAAAATGAAAACATGGCTTCATGCAAGTTCCACTGAATTGACCTAAATTAGCAATACCCCAAAAAATGATTAATTAATGAATGGAACTTCTTGTGAAGCTAAACATCTACAGATCCCAGTAGCAGAGTACACAAGTAAGTAGCTGCACAACAGTAACTTATGGTAATACAAGCTAGCAGTGCCGATCTGAACATAGATATCATCTAATGAACCGAATAGGATCTAATAGTTGGAAATTCTGGTGGCAAAAAAATGACCTGGAGATTATCATGCAACGTTAAGACAATTTGTTTAAATAAAATATTGTCCAAATGGTCTTTCAGCATTTCAGTGGAAAATGCTTAGCAGAAGGTAGGTCAGAAACACTGGAAGTACTGACTGCAAGCCCTAACATCTCTTGTGCTTATTTTTTGATTGTGAGGTGAACTCTAGCTGAAGAATGAACTCATTTTTGCACTGGTTGTATTTATTTTTTTAAGAAAGTAGGTTGTACATCTAATTGTGATTTCATTGTTGTAAGGTACAGTGTAAATCTCTGACTTATATGTTAGACAGAGGGTTGAATATTTTTTTTCTGTCAGAACCTTTGTATTTCTCACTTGTTTGGAGTGAACCCTTGTACCTCATCAGCCATGTATTTAAAAGGACATGCCATGCAAGTTCTGACATGCGGCATTTGATTATAAATGGCTGTATGCCTTTCCATCAGCATAATATCTTTACCAAACTTCAGCCATGAGCAATTAATAATTTGCTTGTTTGGGTGTCCTGTTATGTATACATATGCAAATGTGTGAGTATATTGCTGCTTAGGTAAAAATGGGCCACTTGTACATTCCATTGTCAGAGCAGAATCACTGTTTCACTTTTTAAAGAGCACTAGTTGAGCAATTCATCTCATGACATATTTCCTTACCTGACACAGTCACTCTAACCCTGTGTAATAATGGGCCAGTCAGAATAAAATGCTTGACTATGTGATACAGCAAAATCAAAATAAATAAATAAATAATAAAATAAAATAAAAAAAACATCAAAATTCTGAGGATCTACTCAGGACTGATTTAAAATGCAGAGATTCATGCCAAGAGTAGCTAAAAATACTAAAAAAATGTTCCGTTACAATACAAATTATTGATCCCTCTCATTTCAAATGCATTGTTAACACAGACAAACTGAAGGATTATAGTCTGGTATATCAAAGCTTAGAGCATCAGAAACATATGAATGTGAGCTTTATATTTATGCACCTGTTACCTTATAACTGCCATTCAAGACGTTATGGCACTATTATGATTCTAAATAAGTTAATCACTATGTTTTTGTTTGTTTATAGCTTTATTCCATACTATGTTCCATTTCAGTGACTTAACTACACTTGAGTGGTGCATAAGGCCATAACAATTAATTCAGTGTGTTTTTCTGATTTAGTTAAGAATAACTTACACAGCTGATTGTCCATATATCTGCATGTTGCCCACTGCATCATGCCTTTATCTTACTGTTCTTCTTGTTTATTAAAATATGTTGTACACAAAGTCTGCTTCATTTACTTCTTTGGCTATGGTTGTGGAGGTCTGTCAGTGTTATAAACACTTTGTTGCTTAGTACGTTACTGACACCTACCACTCTCATAAATAAGTGTTATTGTAATATGTGAGGCAGAACACTCAAGTGTTGAGTGTTATTCATTTCACGAATGTGTAAAGGGTATCTCTATCGCCCGTGTATATGATGCTTAGAGTGTTATTCATAGTCATTACATGAATGTGCAAAGTCTATCTGCACTGCCCGTGTGTAGGATGCTTAGAGTGTTATTCATAGTCATTACACGAATGTGCAAAGTCTATCTGCACTGCCCGTGTGTAGGATGCTTAGTGTTATTCATAGCCATTACATAAATGTGTAAAGGCTATCAGCACTGCCCATGGTTTCCTCAGCAACAGCTTGATTCATAGAGGCCATTTATGCAAATAAACTTAAGCAAATTAAGTTATAATGAGATGTAAATGACAAATGATTTAAAATGTAATATGCTAATGAGTCCTTCTCCTGCCTATTTGCAATTCATAGTCAGAATTCAATGCATTTGCATGCAACCACAGATTCATTATAAAAGGCATATATGTGGCTGTTCTATCTAGTTTGCAGTCCATGATGATTCTGTCACTTGCTGATAGCCTTGCCTTTTCATGGTATGAGCTGCTTGTCTTGTCTGTGCCAAAACCACCTGCATCCAGTGACACCCACCAGCCAAGAAGTTGGAGATATAGGCAGACAATAATTCACTATAATTATGATAATCAGGAGATGAGGCAGGGATATTCTATGGGTCTTAGTAAGTATGTATAGCCTCTGCAGTGACAGTGGTGGGATGCATGGCCTTCCTATCCTTGTGGATACAAAGGTATGAATAGCCCTCAGTAGGCTTGCTCTACGGATCTTATACATTCATAGATAGGTACTAGGCTATCGGCCCAGTAAGCCTAGCCAACACATTTCCCTGGCTTACGCTACCCAAAAAAGTTATTTTCCTGTACCTCTGTCGAGCAGAGCTACAGAAGTGATCCCTAAGGTGTATTTCTTATTTCCCATCCACTCATCAAGATTTTTCTTGAAGAGTGCTAATGAGGAACTTTGGTTGACATAGATGGGTAGCTTGTTCCAGAGTATGGGAAGTCTCTGGGATAGGAATCTATCCCTCCAGCATGTCCTGTTTATTTGTTTTGACAAGGTGTAGGTCCCTAGAGCTTGTAGCTTGGAGGGATTGGGATTTCTTTAGGTGTAGCATGTCCAACAGCTCTGGGTTTGACATAGCTTTATATGTTAGGCAGAGATCACCTCGAAACATAGTTGGACATGGTGGGTATCTCACAGACTTCTGCCTTGAGGATACTTTGGAAGTTTCTGTATGTACTCTTGGCACATGTGGATCAGTGCATCTATTTCCTGTTGTCACTTCAGGACTGAGCCAAGGCTATGCATGCCTTTTATGGTGTGGCATGTTTTCCGGAGGTACTCAGTGGTATAGATTGCACCCATGATGTCTGGTCCACAGGGGGGAGTGGTACTGCAATAGGAAGGGCTACCATTCCAGCAATTGCTTTGTAGTGTGTGATGCATGGGGTCCATCACTAATGTCTCTGCCCAACATCCTGGCAGTGTGCATGATTCCAATATCTGGCAGACGAACTCACTCTATCACCTCTTCCTGTATTGCAGGATGTCCAGTGCTCATCTTGTTGGTAAGTGGGAAAACAATTGTTTCTTTTTTTATTATTCTATTTTATTTTATGTAAGTAGATATTCATAGTAAATTTTATTGCTGATTACTAAACCACTTTTTATTTGTTTTTGTCTCCCTTACCCCTTTCTTTTTTCTTTTACTTTTTCCTTACATTCAGTTGACGTTGGATATCCACTGGAGCAATGGTTCATGGGCTAATAACACTACTGAGAAGTCCAAGTAGAGTTGCTGAAGACAGGTATAATATAGTCTAATATAGCCCTGTCCCAGACTTGTATTGTCATTGACAGGGTGCTTGGAATGTTGAGGTCCAGATTCAGATGTCTAGCCTCGCTGTTTCACAGATTGAGCTGCTTGTATTGTCTTGACCCTGGCACTGAATGCAGGATATTTACTGCATGTTGACTTTGGCTTATGATCATACATCTGTCTGGTGGTGAAGTCACCCATGCTGTCCCTGCAGCTCCCAGTTCTAGTCCTACTATGACTAATAATGACCAGCCAGCAGCAGTAGTAAGTGACCCTATGAGGCAGGCTCGTGCCTGTTATACAGCTGTACAAGTAAGGAGGCAGCATCTAGTCCAGAACTATGACATTGGCATTCAGGTTAGTGTTTCCTTTCTTGTAAAAGACATACTGAGTATAACTGTTCCATACAGTGATATCTGTGGGCTATGCTGTGCTATGCATGGCCTACTCTCACTGTTCATCAGATATTCCCTCTTATTTTTAAATACCTTTTTTATTTCAGAACTGGTACTCAGATTACTGTTTATAGAAGCCATGCCTGGGTGCTCACTGACACCTGTTTATTGATGTTATAAGGCATCATATAAGCAATAATCACAGTTTTAACCATTCTGCACAATAAATTTTGTTGAGGTGATATACCTAAGTATGCACATAGTGAATATCCTGAAGTGGTACATTTAATTAAATATGTTATTTCAGTATTTAACATGAGTTCATACTTTGAAACTGAATGCAAATATATCATATTGTTTCTATATTACACATTTCCTCAGTTGTAACTATTATATATTTCAACTGACTTAATATTCTCAGTTAAGATTATTTCATTTTGTCATACACAAGTATTTTTTGTCCTTAGAGATAAAACATATTTTATTTATTTATTTATTTTACATTTGTTGACCGGGATAGTCCAACTGGATATATCATTAATACCATGGAGAGAGTCAAGTTGCAGCAGTTTTTATTTACGTCAAGATACTCATTTTATATTGGTTAATGTTTTATTAGTGTTTTTCTGAATACTTGTAAATTACTACTTCTAGGTAGTAGGGAATTGCTAGCTGTAACAACGATAATGCATAGAGCATTAATAGTGTTAATCACTGCAGTCTTATGTTATGACACACAGCTTTATTTTAACACCTTTCAGTGACGTTTTAAGCAATACCATTATAGGAATGAAATGCATGCAGTTGACAAGTGCCTTAAGACTGGGTTACAGTGTACATTCATTTTTTTACTTTATTTAATAACTTATTTCTTTCAAGTTAAACATTGAAATTTCTGTATGAAGGTCAAATTGTAAGTAACAGAAAAGTGACACTTGAATCACTGTAGGTCAAGGTCAAATGTGGGGTACACATCTCCCAAAAATAGGTTAGGTGATGATGCAAGTGATTTTGAAGAGGGGCTGTATGAGAGCTGGATGGTGAGTTGGTCCAATGTTGTGATCTACTTGATACATGTAGCTGAAACACTGCTATGTCCTTAGGGGGTGATTTGCATGTATTCCATGAGCCTAGACTGTAAAAAAACACCTTAGATGTTTTCATTGCCAAGATGTAATACTAACAGTAACATTAACGCCATGATTATCTAGTGCATGGAGGAGATGATCCATCTCATGCTAGCACATCGTGTGCAGAAGGACTGGACTCCTTTGGCTCTGTTCCAAGCATTTGAAGTGCCAATGAGGTATGCAATTTGCTTCCTTCTTGGATCACCTTATAGCTACCCAGATTTGGGTGTGGTTGCCTCTTACTTAATCAGTATCAGAAAGCTCATCAGTATAAGGTGTTGCCTACCATCAAGGAGACATGACTCCTTTCTCTCCCAGGCTGGTACACAAAGAGAGTTGTGCCAGGTAGCATTTTTTTTTTTTTACTTTTTTCTCCATAGCAATATTTCCCTTTTCCAGCTTTGATTTCAAAAATCAATATGGACTGCAGTGGATCCAGAAAGTTATTTGCAGCATTGCTGTCATGGAATTGGCCATGTAACCTGTCAGTCATGTAACCTATATTTGGATGTCTATTCACATGTTGCACTCTTTTATTAGATGCTGAACATATATCATGGAGCACAGGGAGATGGAGATGTGCGTATAATGCATTTCATCTGATATCATGCCAGAGATAGAGCACTGCAATCCCAGAATTACAAAACAAACAATGGTCTATTTGGCAAGCATATGCATATGCAGTTATCTATATTCTGGGCTTTGGGTGTATTATTGACTGTAGCAGTAATGATGTGATGTGATGTGCATCAACAGTTGACTAAGGATTGTATATGTCTGTTGAGCAAATAGCTACAGTCACCAATGCATCACCAGCTTTATAAACTAATATTAATTTTGGGTCAATACTTTGTGCAGCTGCATATCTGCTGGACAAATATATACCTGTGACCATTGATTTCCCCATATTTAAATGCATTAATCATGCACATGGTAATTAAACTGAATATCAGAAATGTATGTGTTCTTATTGGCTATGAGCCATGATTTATGCTGATGCTGTGATATTCCTCCAAGACCATGATGTTCAGTCATTTGCATGTGGCTGTCTATCTTTCTTTGTTCATATGGCAGTCTGTATCCATGACATTCCTATCCCACACATTTATATTATCAATCAGTACATTCTAATCCTATGTCTAAATGTATGTCTGTCTAAAACGTAAGTGCCAGATATGAAATAATTGTTACATGTGAGTGTTTTGAGTAAACTCCAGCAGTGTATGTGCATTGCAGTTCTCATTCACTGAGTAGCACAGCACAGACCAAATGCACATTGGGAAATTTTTGCCAGTCATTGTTGTTGCATGCAGTCATAGATGCCTCTTGTGAGTATTGGTGGGATAGTTCCCTGAAAATTAAGGTTACAATTTGGAATTATACAGATATATAGGGTACTGCTTATATGAGATGTATAACAATTATTTAAAAATAACTATTGGCATTTCCTATCAAGTTAAAGCTCAGTTTGCGCAAAGGTTTTGTTGGTGTTTGTTTATGTAAGTCATTTATGAAACAAGAAAGTGTTATAACATTGCCAAAGAGCAATACACAGGTTACTGTCATTTTAACCTGTTTAAATATGGATTAATTTTCCCATAGACATTTTATCTCTTTCAGTACTGTAGAGTCTACTCTGGAACATAGTGGGTGCAAGTCAGAGAACTTAATCATGGATGGGATGCTAGTTTATTGCAGAATGGAGAAACACACTCACACACACACACACACACGCACACACACACACACACACACACACACACACACACACACACACACACACACACACACACACACACACACACACACACACTCAGAAACCTGTGTGCAGTTTGGAGGTTTACTAGCTTACCTACAGAATGTGCTTTGATGCGACCAGAAGGCAGAGTAAAGTACAGTTGTGTACACTTACCATAAATGTAGATGTTCAAGTGTATTCACTGTTGCAGTCATTACATTTGTGTAATCTGCTGGCAGGTTGCCCTCATTCAGCCTGAATATGAAAGTCTTGGGTCCTGCGTCAATTGCTGTCTCCTCTTCCATGACATCAGGTCATCAGGGGTATAAAACATGCAGCTGACGTCATTTTATTCAGTTTTTCTTGCCCCAGATGTCAGGTGCCCCCCAAATGGGGAGCAAAAATATGTATATATAAATAAACAACAATATATATATATATATATATATATATATATATATATATATATATAAATGCACTTTTAGCAACATAAACTTTACCTTCATCTAAAAGCAAATACACCACAAAGTTCTAGAAGAAAAAAGGGGGATGGTGGGTGGGTAACCCGGACTGCAACAGTGGATACACTTGAACATCTGCATTTATTTTAAGTGTACACAATGGTACTATGTTCTTCGTGTTTCACTGTTGCAGTCATTACATTTGGGTAGAATCCCAAAGCTATGGATGGGAGGATGGAACTAAATAACATTAGGGGTGGCTATAAGGCCCTGCAGAACTGCAGTGGCAAAGCCTGCCCTGGACTTAGAGAAGAGAGGCAAATGATAATGCTTGGTAAAAGTATGAACAGAGCTCCAAGTAGCAGCTTCTAGAATGTCTTTGGTTGGAACTCCTCTGAGAAAGGCTGCTGAGGTAGAGGCAGCCCTGTTGGAATGTGACCCGATTCCCTTGGGCACTGGTTTACCATGATGCAAATAGCAGAAATAAATGTAGTGGCTTATCCGCTTAGAAATAGTCTGCTTTGATATAGCTTTCCCCTCTGATCCTGCAGCAAATACCACCAGTAGTTGCTCAAACTTTCTTAGAGATTTGGTCCTGTTTATGTAGAATCTTAGTTGTCTGTGTACGTCCAATGATTGCAGAATCCGCTCCCCCTTGTTCTGCGGATTTGGGTAAAATGTTGGCAGGTGAATAGTTTGGTTAAGAGCCACTGAATACCACCTTAGGCATAAATGAAGGATTGGTCCTGAGGGACACCCTGTCTGGGTAAAATGTAATAAAAGGCTCCACAGACATGAGGGCCTGTAGTTCTGAAACTCTTCTTGCTGAAGTGATTGCCAAAAGGAAAGCTGTTTTCCAAGATAAAAACTTTATATCCGCAGTAGCTGCTGGTTCAAAAGGAGGCAGGGTGAGTTTTTCCAACACAAAATTGAGGTCCCATGCAGGAGTTTGTGATCTTCTGGGAGGCCTTAAATTTTTGGCGCCTCTAAGATACTGTTTTAGCAGAGGATGAGAAAAGATGGGAGGCTCGGTGTTGTAATGAGTCGAGATGGCAGGGGCATGGAATTTTATTGAAGAAAAAGATAGGCCCTTGTCAAGCATCTCAGTCAAGTATTGTAAAATCTGAGGAATATTTGGTTTTGCTATGTCCGTTCCTTGTGCTTGTTTCCAAGCACAGAATCTCTTCCATTTATCAGCATAAGATTTTCTAGTACTAGGCCTTCTGGCTTCCAAAATGACATCCATCACAGATTTACTGAGAGGTGTTGTTTGAATAATTACATGATCAGCCATGCTGCTAGGTTCAAATTTTGGAGCTGAGTGTGCAGAATTTGATTACTCTGCTGAGACAGTAGATGAGGTATTTGAGGCAAGTACCAAGGAGGGAGTTGAGACATATTCCTTAGAATTGGGTACCAGTGCTGGTGAGGCCAGTCTGGGGCAATTAGGATCATTTTTGGTTTTTCCTGTCTGACCTTTAGCAAGACCTTGGGGAGAAGAGGTAGAGGAGGAAAGGCATAGACTGATAGGTTTTTCCAACTGAAGGATAGGAACCCACTTTCCATGCTTGTCTGTGATAAGTCCTTGTGCAGAATTTGTCCAGTTGATAATTCTGGGGAGAGGCAAATAGATCTATGTCTGGGCTCCCCCATTTCTGTGTTATCATGCTGAAGACTTGTGGATCCAGTTTCCACTCGTGAGGGTCCATAAGATTTCTGCTTAGGTCGTCTGCCAGAGTATTTTGTTTTCCTGGCAGGAACTGAGCTTGAAGATGTACTTGGTAAGTCAAGGCTGTGTACCACAATGCCATGGCTAGTCTGCAAAGGGGGTAGGAGTGTGTACCCCCCTGCTTGTTTATGTACCACATAATTGCAGTGTTGTCTGTCTTTATCAGTAGTTGTCCTGGATGAAGTAAGTCCTTGAAGGCTGTCAGGGCATTCTGAACAGCTAGCATCTCTTTTTGGTTGATATGCAGATGCATTTGTTTTGGGCTCCATATGCCCTGAATGCATCTCCCCGCCAGGTGGGCCCCCCAAGCATAGTGTGATGCATCTGTAGTTAGGGTTTGGGTGGCAGGGGGTAGAGTGAATGACAGTCCCTTGTTTTGGTGACATGTCTCTGCCCAATAAAGCAACTCCTGTTGTAGGCAGGGAGTGAGAGGAATCATTGTTTCCAGACTGTGACAATGTTGACTCCATAAACATTTTAGGTACCATTGAAGTTTCCTCATATGCAGTCTTGCATATGGAATTAGTAGAATGCAGGATGCCATGAACCCCAAAGCCTGCAGAATTTGTCTTGAAGATAACTGGGTTTTTGTTGCCATCTGTTTGAAGTATATAGTCAGTTGCCTTTGTTTGTCTGGCATAAGGTAAGCCATCTGGACAGTTGTATTCAAGCTTGCCCCCAGGAATGTAATTTTTTGAGAGGGTACCAGTTGTGATTTCTTGTCATTTACTGTGTACCCAAGGCATGTTAGAAGCCTTTTTTGCAAATGCCAGATGTCGAAGATGAATGTCCTTGTTTTCTGCTAGAATGAGACAGTTGTCCAAGTAAGGATAGATTTGTATGCTTCTTTGTCTGCAAAATGCAATTACTGGTGCCAGACACTTTGTAAAGACCCTGGGCGCAGTAGATAAGCCAAAGGGAAGTGCAGAGAATTGGTAATGCATAAAACCTGCCTTGAAGCGGAGGTATCTTCTGCACGATTCCCTTATTGGGATATGCAGGTTTGCCTCTTTTAAGTCTAGAGTCACTAACCAAGTTTTCTTGCCCAGCATGGGCAGTAGCCGTTGTAAAGCCAGCATTTTGAATTTTGGGATGTCTAAGAACGTGTTCAAAATCGATAAGTCCAGTACTGGACGCCAGGCATTATATTTTCTGGGTACCAGGAACAGTCTTGAGTAAAGCCCTTGTCCTTTTTCCAGTTCTGGTACTGGCTGAATAGCCCCCATATCCATGAGGGATGTCACTTTTTTCTGAGCCTCTGCCCATTGATTTTTGTGGCAGATCTGGCCAACCATTTGGAATTGGCAAAGTATGTGAATTAAATATGTACCCCTGGGATGCTATGTTTAATACCCACTTGTCCTGGGTAATTAACTGCCAATTTTGAGCATGAAGTGCTAATCCTCCCCCCCAATGGGGCTGCCAAAAGATAAGTGCTTGGTGATGGTAGAGGGAAGTCATTGAGACTGCTTACTGTAGGGTTGTGATTTGTTTCCTCCAGATTTGGAGGTAGAGGCACCCCATTGCTTTGACCTGTAAGAACCCTGTGATTGGTATCCAGAGCCTTTTGAGCACCTGGATTTGTCTTGTGAGGGTCTGTTGGACACAGAAAAGGATTGATTTTTAGTAGGCCAGTGCGTACTGAATCTGGGTGACTGCACTTGTAAGAAATATTTTACAGTTTGCATAGATTTAGCTTTGTCTTCCATTTTCTTTAAAACCTCTTCTGCCTTATTACCAAACAAAGTATCATGCTGTAAAGGTGCATCCAAAAATTTAGCCTTAACATGATCAGGCAGATTTTGCTCCTTGAGCCAGGCATGCCTTCTAATCACAGATCCAGTAACTGCACTCTGCAAGAGGCCTCCAAGGAATCAAAGCCACATTGCAAAGTATGCTTTCCAACCTGTTCTGCTGCATGCAATAATTCCTGTAATTCTTTATTTTCCACACAATTAGAAATCAACATCATTTTCTGTTTCAATAAGCCCATAACATGTGTTGATATTTAAGCATATGAAACTGGCAGTTTAAGACCCTAATTGCCAAGGTTGCAGACGTATAAACCTTCTTTCCCCATCTATCCAGCGCCCTGGAATCTCTATCAGAGGGGTTAGGATTTTTGGCTGTAGAGGCCTTTACACCTTTGGGACCCTGTGAGATAGTTTCAGGATTAGCAGCAAGATTTTTGAATAAAAATTTGTGGGAGTCAGGAACCCTGTAATATCTGTCTGGCTTACTAGGAGCCGGAGGTAGGGAATCAGGAGCCATGCTTGATTCTGAAAACACATCATCAACAATGTCTAATACAGGAGGTATAGCCAAAGGCCTATGTTAAGGAAGAAGAAGAAAATCCCTAAGCCTCTTTTTTGATTCAGAGAAATCCTGACTCTCCCAATGAAAATGTTCCCTTAAAGTATGCAAGGTTTCTCCAAAAGAATAATCCTCAGGAGGAGATGCAGATGGAATGGATTCTTATGCATCTGAATCCTCATAGGGTGGTATAGAAAATTCCTGATCAGAAGAGGAATCAGAGGAAATAGAAACCTGATCTGAAGATTCATAATCAGTGTCTTGCCTAGGCCTCTTAGCAGGGGGGAGGTTGGGAACCCCTGATCAAGGTAATTAAGTTCTCAGCCATTTTGAACATCTGTTTTTTAGGCATAGGGGCCTGAGCACATGGCTCATGCATCAGTTTTTTAGACTTAGAAGTTGTTTTTTGTCTTTGTTTTTGAAGCTGGCATTGGTTTTATATAGAAATGTTGAGGCTTGAAAACACCCTCAGAAGCCAGTGCCTGCTCAGCGGCTCCGGACCCATCCGAGGAAGAGACATCCGCTGGTACAATACTCTGAGAATCTTGTGGCATACCGGACTCCGCATGGGTCTCAGTAGAGGCCTGCGACTCAAAAGTAGTGAATATCAGGGGCTGCAAAAGCACCTCACTGAGTACCAGCGAACCAGTGACTGACTGAGGAGAAGCTTCGTCGTCGGTTTTGGACCTTGACAGTCTGTCTCTGTCTTTTTATTTGCGGTTTTTGTGAACTCTGGCAGTCAGATTGCTATCTGATGACATTTCAGGGTAATTAAATCTGGATCCAAAATATTTTGAAGCAAAAATATACCGACGCTTAATAGTGTGTTGGTTAAATCTAGCACAAAACCGACAGCAAGGCACATTATGATCTAGGCCTAGGCAAGGAATACAGTACAAATTAAAATCCTTATGAGGAATTTGCTTCCCACAAGTAATGCAATTATTAACTTTTACTGACATCGGTAAGGAGCAAGAAAAAGTTTCCCCGATGGGGTACTTAGCTTTAATTGTAAACTTCGGTTCTGAAACTCGAATGCGAAAATTTCAGGAGTTGGCCGACCGGCACTTGTGAACTGCTTCTGCTTCGGGCACCATGCGGCAAGAAAGACTGAATAAAATGGCGTCGGCTGCATGTTTTATACTCCTGATGACCTGACGTCATGGAAGAGGAGACAGCAACTGATGCAGGACCCAAGACTTTGATATTCAGGCCGACTGAGGGCAACCTGCCAGCAGATTACCCAAATGTAATGACTGCAACAGTGAAACACGAAGAACATCCAGCAAAAACCCACATGAACACTAGGAGGGCATACAGAGTGCACACAGAATGCACAGCAAATCAAACTGAAAGGCTAACCAGTGTGAGGCACCACAGTAGCTCCATAGTGAGACAGGTGTTTCCTTGTTTTGCCACAGGAAAACATCTGGAAGGAGAAATTGAAAACTTAAATTTCCAGTTAAGAAGAAGGCCATCTTCATTATTGAATTTTTACTTTTGTTCATGTTTTATTGTATTATGGACTTCAATACCCTGGAGCCCAGACTGTGGCCAAAAAGAGGCAATTGGCCAGAACACTTACTCAGCTACCAAATTTCAAATAAAATTAAATGAAAATTGTAATGTGAATGAATATCAGTCATGATATTTATGAATGTCATGTGGAGATGTTTTGCATTATTCTAGGAACAGGTGAGAATCAAGTAGGAATAAGATATGAGTGCTGGGCTGTGGCGGCTGCAAACAAATGTAGTGTGTGGTTTGTGTGTGTGTGTGTGTGTGTGTGTGTGTGTGTGTGTGTGTGTGTGTGTGTGTGTGTGTGTGTGTGTGTGTGTGTGTGTGTGTTTAGTAGTGTGGGCTGACTGAGTAATCTCAATGTGATGGCAGCTGGACAAAGTCATGTATGACCATGCAAAGATAAAAACATGACAAATAAGACTGCAAGACTAAGATGAACAAGTGAGAACTTCTACACTGTTCAGCCTCACAGACAGATGTCACATTAGTTTTGCTATTGCCAAAGGTGAGTACGCTTAAGATTAAGGGTGGCTTTTTAGGAATATTATAGCATCAGGTTATGGAAATTTTAACAAGCATAGGCTATGACAGAAGAATGCCAAAGAAGCTGAAAAGTAATGTTTACAAAACAGTGGTGTAACCATTACTATTGTATACTACAGCAAGCTGGGTAATGCTGGCAGAGCAGTTGAGGAAGCTAGAGGCAATGGAGATGAAGTGCTTGAAACAGGTGGTAGGATACAAATAGAAAGGCAGATGAAAGACTGAGGACATCATAGTAGACACTCAAGTGGCTCTAATTGCAGACAAGGTTAAGCAGAACAGATTACACTGGTTTGGGCACAACTGCAGAAAAACAAAAGACAATCTGGTGAAGAAGATTTGGGACACACAGGAACAAGGCAAGAGGAAATGAGGATATCCAGCAAAGACATTGGTGGATTGTGTGAGTGAAGACCTGTGACAGTCAGACATGACTGTCAACGAAGGTAAAAGAGTGGCACTGAATCAAAACAGATGGCGGCATTTCAAGTGACACTCTGACCCCATTTAGAAAATGGGAAAAAGGAGACTGATGATGATGATGATGATGACAATGAAACTGATATAAGTTTATGTATAAAATAATGTTCCTTATATTATTACCCCTGCAGGTGCTTAGCCATATCTTGCAGAAGGGATGAAAATAAAGACCTGCCCATATCACCTGTCCAGTTGCCTTACAGTACTATGCATCTCAGGAGGCAACCTTTTAAAATGTTGGGACCCTCTAGAACAAGTCCTGAAACATGGAGACTGAAAGGCTGAAAGAACAGACTTACATGTACTAAGTCTGAGATGCTATTTTTTTGGAATATTCCACTTTCTCTGAGGTATGGCAATTCTGGATTTGTTATATATAAGTTTGGGGGGATAGGGGCCTTGCCCCCCCATTTGGGGGGGCTGCAGGGGTTTACCCCTTGTAAAAAGAAGTTTAAAGGAGAAAGGAGAAGAGTGATTTTCGAGATTCACTCTTCTCCTGTGTTTTTGGTCTTTTTTTTTGGCTTGTCGGCACTCAAAAATGCAAAAATCACCACTGATTCAATATGTGTGCAGTATATTACTCACATAAATGCAAAAGTAGGCCAAACGTTTTGTTTCCTTAAGATGAAGTATACACATGTGAAGACCCAGGAGCTACCTCATTATAGCAAACTACAGTACCTGTTGCTTCATATAGTGATACCCAGGGTATGTACTATGAGGTCGCAGAGGGGTTGGAGCCTTTTGATTTGGCCTACTTTGCAGGTTATAAAGGTGATAATGTCACAGCAGAGTCAGCTATAGGTATGTGTAGCAGACATAATGAAGTGGCATACCTGCATGTGATGTTGATGATGTTGCCAGTGAGAGAATTTTAATTGTTGGATAAATGCTATATCACTGCCGGCATATGGAATTCAAACTCTACAGTTCTTGACCAGCACTGCTGCTGTAGTTCCAAGCCTTGACAGTACAACAAACACAAGGCATGTCTGCCACTGTCCATCTATCTGCTAGTATACCACAGAAGCCACATGGTGTTCATAATATTGACCCTATGCTATGTTTGATGTCACTGGTCCTGCTGACACTGATGGCATGTTCATACATGATGCATCTATCCTGTGGAATAGTATGCATGCCTGTAAGGTTACCACACTCTGGAAAGCAAAGAATGTATTCTAAACAGGCATATGCAGACTGCAGAGTCTGTGTTAGTGTAGATGTGCAGACAGTCCTCTACTAAACATCAAACAGACCATGGCATTAGCTATGAAGGACACCAAAACAATGCAGCATGGAAGAGTTCATAATTATATAACAGTGACTCTAACCTACTGGTTCCTGGCAAACACTCACACAGGTAGGAATGCAATAAACAACAGTGCTGTGAAGGACACCCAAACAATGCAGCATAGAAGAGTTTATAATTACTTAACAGTGAACCTAACTACTGGTTCTACTGGCAACACTACACACACATGAATGCAAACAACACAGCAATGAACAACAGAAGGACACCCAAACAATGCAGCATGGAAGAGTTTATAATTACTTAATAGTGACTCTATTCTACTGAACAAACACCACACAAGGTAGGGACATACACAAAAATAGTGCTGTGAAGGCAACACCCAAACACAAATTATATAACAGTGACTCTAACCTACTGGTTCCTGGCAAACACCAACACAGGTAGGAATGCAATAAACAACAGTGCTGTGAAGGACACCCAAACAATGCAGCATGGAAGAGTTTATAATTACTTAACAGTGACTCTAACCTACTGATTCCTGGCAAACACCCACACAGGTAAGAATACAATAAACAGCAGTGCTGTGAGGGACACCCAAACAATGCAGCATGGAAGAGTTCATAATTACATAACAGTGATTCTAACCTGCTGGTTCCTGGCAAACACCCACACAGGTAGCAATGCAATAAACAACAGTGCTGTGAAGGACACCTAAACAATGCAGCATGGAAGCAGAGCCAAGTGAAAGATCTGCAGCATTTTTACTCAGCACACACAGTAGTTGGAAACAGTACTTCTGATGGGAGGTTTACTGACACCAAAAAATCAGACTGACACATTCCAGTCCAAGGCCTTCAGCAACAGGTAGTAGAAAACACTACCTCTAGACAATGCAGTCTCATACTTCAACTCAACATTCTTAAAATTACTTGACTCCCAAGCTCCCCTACGGACAAGAAATAAAACTAAATCAGCCCCTTCTAAATCTAAAAACTAACTACTTCTACCATGAGACAAAGACAAAAAGTGTGGGTGTGGCTAAAAAAACATAAAAGGCAAGCCCAATCCTTAACACATACAAAAAATAAAGTTAAATGCTCAGACTAAATATTGGCATGAACTCTACTCAGCTACTAATATAGCATACTACTGCAGTTGGTACAAACATGCAGTCACTCCCTATGACCACTGTAAATTCTGAGGAAATACCTACTCAGTCTTGCTGGCTTGCAGTCATTTCTAAACTGCATGCACTTGATGATGTGCTTAGTGCAAAAAACATGGAATGAATCCATGTGATGCTAATTAGCATAGCTTACTTTGTACAGATATACACTCTTCAATTTGCATTAATACAAATGTTATTACATAACAGTGGTGAGATCATGGCAGAATGAACCAATTACACAGCATATGTTTATCATAGTTTGGATTTGATGCAATGCATCACGGTGTGCCTGACCTGGTTGCTGTCCTTGAGTTACATTTAATTTACATTCCATATTCACATTTGCAGGATGTCCCAGCCCTGGTCTTGTTGCACTTGTAAACCAGCATGTCCCAAGTACAACATACATCAAGCATGGAATGTAACTTACCTAGTTCATATTGAAATAAATAATCGCAGTCACCAGACAGCAGAAATGCTTCTTCATTTAATAAATTCCAGGCTCTATGAATTTATCTGCCTGTTGGCCTGCTTCACTACATGCTTCTTTAATTTGGTTTGCAGGTCACCTTATAAAAGTGGTCAGCCAAGGCTGCAGTGCTGATGCTACCATCACTGAACAGCCACCCAAACAGTCTGCTGTACCTTTGGAATACATTTTGATGATGATGATGACTTTATGTTTATGTATAAAAGAATGTTATTTATCCCTTGATGACTCAGTTAGTCCCATGATGCTAGTATATTACTATGGGAAATTTGACCAGGGCATTAGAGAACTTGAACCATACTCTTTTTGATTGGTGTTATGGAATCTTGCATCCACTGCAGCTACCACCAATTCAAGATGGGGCGTTGGTTTAACATCTCATCTGAAGGATGAATACGTGCTGTAAGATGCAATGAAACCACAAGTGGGAGTCATGTGTGCAGCAGGTATGTTGAACACAAATATTTATTACAAGGCAACAACTGTCAGTTAGCACCTGTGCATTGATTAAGTGCAGTCTGAGCTTGCTAGGGTACATGGCAGTATCACCTATGATGGATACAAGGATTGCAATATCAGTGCAAGCTTTAGCACCAATGACACTGATGTGGATAAATCCCCATGCTTGTAACTCTTTGCATTGAGACAATGAGTTTAAATCATGGTTCTGTGTGCTTGAAATATGGTGGTATCTTCAGTGAACCTTTGAAATGTGTCAGCGTCATCATTTTGGTTTTTAGTGGTACAAGGCATCTTTAGATAGTGTGCATGACAATATTATGGCAATCTCATATAACTTGTCAGGAGTCATGGTGTCCATAGCATAGTGCTTCGGTTTTTACATGTACCATGAGCTGTATACTGTCAGTGCTGTCAGTACTTCAGGCTGTATAGCTGCTGCTGTCAGAACCTTGTTATCATGGCTTTGTTTCTGCACTGTAATGTTGTCTAAATCACACTGAGTTAGAGCTTTGGTACACAAATTACAGTATTACTAAATTGTACCTGGCCTTTTATTCGATAACAGGGATTTTGCCACACTAATCTCCATGTAAGCTATATACCAGAAAGCACGTTTACAGAGAATTATGCACGCTTGCTGTGGATATACAGCAGTGTATGGAATTTTTCAAAATCTTACTTTCAGTCTGCAAAGAAACCACCCTTTCCTCTGAAAGGATGATTAGTTTTCTTCTGTTTTGTACTATCCATCCATCCACAGCCCATTTTTCCATTTTGCACATGGGGTCAGGGTGTTACTTCAGCAATGACAATCATCAAGAGCCAAGGTTTACACAACCTTGTGGATAGTCCTAACACAGTATTGTATGTTCTTCAGATAAATGTATTTAATCTAGTGTTTGATGTGCTGAAATTCCAGGAAGAAATGATTGCATTTTCTGTCTATTACTGGAAAATCTGTTTTAGGATCTAAAAATAACACACTGTATTTATGAAAAGTACAGATCTGCAGACCTGCCTGTAATCATGTTATATTCTCATTAAAACATATTGTAAAATGTTCTTCTTGAATTTTATGTGTAGCTGCTTCCAGTTTAATGCATTTTATATCAGTTTACCGGGTTCCTATTAGAAGACCGAAGATGCATTCTATCGAATGCGTCTTGGTCGAACTTAAAACAACGAAAAGGCAAATTAGCGAAGTGGCTTTTAAGCAAATTCTTTCCCAGGGAAAGAATTTGCTTGGCCGCTTCCATTACTTTGCCGTTTTCAGCACTGTAGTGTGATCTCAGAGTTGATATATTTAAGTAGGGGGGTGGAGGGTGAAGTCCCCCACTTTATGTAGTCTTCAAATTTTTTTTCTTTTTTCTTTTTTTTTTTTTGGAACAGCATTTTTTTTCCCTTGGAAAAAAAAGTGCTGTTCTGAGCTTTCAAGATTGTAAGCTTTTGCTTACATGGGGTTGATTATTCATAGTTCGCTTTTTTAAGTATTCGATGATATAATATAGACCCCAGTTTACCTACTGCTGAGCTATTTTTTATTTATTCACCCACTTTATCAAGGTGGCTTCTGCTATTGTAATTTGCAACAATCTAGCCATATTTCATATAAAATATGATCTTTTCCATTTTTAATAAGAACTAGTATATTATAACTATCTATACTATAATCTTAATTTTAAACCCCTTGCCCTAGTGATTGTCACAGTGGTAACAAGCTGAGGAGATTTTCCTGTCCCTTGCAGCAGTCTGCAGCTTGTTCTATGGGATCTCCAAGCAAGACTGAAGCTACAATATCTCTAGTTTGTCAGGGTACTAGTTAATTGTCATCTTCTAGTTGGCTGTGACTGTTACTCATCCCATGTTAGGTGGCCAGTGGCATCGCATGTGGTGCATAAACCACCTCAACTGATTCCTACCATCAAAGAGGAGAAACTCTATGCTCCTCATTGACAAACTACTCACTCTGCCACTAGCCTTATCCAGAGCTTATCACCATAGGTGAGGCTAGGGAAATAGACTAGTCAGTAACTTGAGAGCTTCATCATCTAACAAAGGTCCTACTTCAGAGATGATCTAGTGGCCTAGAGGGATAAAACCCTGACTATGGCCTAGCTGTTCTGGGTTCAGTTAGAGGCTCTGGTAACTGACAGACCAGCAAGGAGGGATGTGTGCTCCCATCCTGGAGAGAGTGGTGATATGGACAACTCCTGCATTAATATCCGGAGGAATATGTGGACATCACATGGTAAGTGGAGGCACAATCCATTGAGGAGATGAAGGGTACACCTGACTGAGTTGCTGCAAAGGTAAGATGATAACTTCAATGTCTCCATTGCACATCCAACCCTCAGAAGTTACCACAAACACCAAACAAGAGGGTAGAAATACGTAGTCATATAACACTCGCCGGCTAATTGATTGACACCACTGACCACTTCAGGATGCTCTTAAGATCTCCAATGGCTCTGGCAAAAACTGATGATAGACTGAAGTTGAAATGGAGTAGCTGGTGGACCCAGCAATGGACATGGGGCACTTGGATGGCTGTCCACATGAAGAAAGGTGACCCCCAAAAAAATAACATAGGTCCTACTTCACCATCACATTCAGTGGTATAATACCTTTAGCTGTACTGCTGCTGTTGCACATCTCCACTGTTTAGTCAACACCCCTCCTCCAATCTGAATTATGAAAAAGACCCTTAGATACATAAATACCTCCACCAGACTGAGCTGTACAGAGAGCAATCTATATGCCAAGTTGTTTTTCTTCTAATTTGATTATTACTAAAACACATTTTTTCATTGTATTGTGAATTATTTATATCTGTTACTTGATTAATAACTCTATGATTATATATTATTTCCATGTCTATTTGACAAACATTGATGGTAATGAAGCTTTTTATTCCCAGGACTCCATTAAAAATGGGTAATGCCCACTTGGGCATTGTTGCTCATCAAATGTAAATAACATAAAACCTATCCCTTAAGGACTTGTGTATTATCCAGAAATGACATTACATGAAAACTGATTTCTTAAGCAATATAATATCTACTCAATTTACTTCATGTTTCATACAGAAAACTATTTTAGTAGGTGCAGTCTTTGTTATGGCTTGTTTTTGTTGCAGCACCAGTGCAGGCAGCAACATATGTATATAGTAAGTATAGCATTTTCTCTTTCCATTGTGTTTTATGTCTGTATAAACCAGAAACACAGATCTCCATTATTTTGGAGAAAGGATGTGCGTCAAGATAAGAAAATGTGAATAGTTTTGTAATTAACAAGACTGAATACCTTCATGCTGCATGGCCTTATCATCACATTCCTAAGCAACAAAGTCAAGGCTAAGTCAAAGATAAGAATGTTAGCCTGTTTAGCCACTTATTTTATCTGTAGCAAAATGATGCCCTTCTGTATAGCAACCTGACAGCAGGCAAAATGCTCTTGATACATCGTGACAGCAGGCATTTCAAACAGTGATTTTAATCACTGGTAATTGAACAGTGCAAGATTTTTTTTCTTTTGATCACCCGACTCCACCCACCCAGCCCTAGTATATGGGACTGCCTATGACACATACGGACCTTCATCAACCTTACAGAGCACTGGTAATTAAGAACTGAAAATGATAAATACAACTGCCTATTTCTGTTGTTCATTTTTTGAATAACTCTAAATGTTCTTTACTTATCTCTACAGAATTAAGAGACGAGTACTCTCATAAAAAGAACTTTTAGATTCAGTGGAATGCATTCAAAATTGCCATCTTCTGATAAATTAATGACTGTATCTTTTACCCAGAAATTAATATTTTTCCAAGTTTACTAGAATGCATCGAGTAATACTGTAGTCACTTTTGCCAGTGGTTCTAGTGATATCACGCTACTTTTGGGAAAATGGTAATGCTACTCTGGTTTCATGTAAGTAGTAATACTTGACAGGATGGGTTGCCCTGAAAAAAATATACATTTTCCTTCTTTGGCATTTTAGGATTTAGTGCATCAAATAATCATTGCCACATATCATAGAAACATTACTTGAATTAATATATTTTATGAATCGTAGGCATAGATATTGTCATAACAGAGCAGACAGCATTAATTCTACAGCACTTATTACAAATCCATGTACCCAGAGTTTATGCAACATATAGCATATCTGTTCATATAGTCAAATGTAAACTGTTTAGTACAGCTTCATTAATACTGAATAAAATTTTCATTTTGATTACATTTCAGAGCATTCATTGTTAAGCATAATTTCAAATAATTTAGCTATGTATTTCAGTTATGGCAACTAAAACACACACTATAGCCACACGCTCCAGGGATCTAAACCTTGTCATCACAATAAACAAAACATGCTGGAGGGATAGGTTCCTGACCCAGAGACTCCCCAGATTCTGGAATAGACTGCCCATACATGTCAAGCAGAGCGCCTCTTTGGCCCTCTTCAAAAGGAACCTTGATGATTGGATGGGAGAAAGGAAATTCACCCCGGGGATCACGTCAGTCACCCTGCTAGACAGGGGTCTAGGAAGTAAATAGTGTAGGAAGAAATAACCATGGAATTGTTATGGCTAGGCTTGTATAGGCCCTAGGTATGATAGCCTAGTACCAACCTATGAACCTATGAACTATATTTAATAACAAGTAATATAAAAAATAAAGGGAAATCAAAATGCTTTTCGACACTAAACTTCACATTTTTATTTATTCATATAAGCCTTTAAGGTATTCGTAAACTGACAGATCCAACAGTCTATCAATTTTCTTGTATCCTGCCTTAAATTGAGACATACACTTGCTCTTACTTTTTAAACACACAAATGTGAAAGGATGACATTCTTGAAGACAGGTTTCTGGCATTGTAAATTTTTCTCTGTTATGCAATCAACCGGATGGAGTGCAGCATCTGATAGAATGGAAGAAGAAGCATATCATATATATTGTTATCTGGCAAGGTGTTTATTTATTTGTTTGCGTATGTGTGCATTTGTTTGCTTGTTGACTCCCTGGTTTGTTTCTGTGTTTCAGTTTAGTTTGAGAAGAGCATTTGCTCTCACTTCACTCTCAGCCCAGGAACTTACAGAATAAAATTCAGAAATATGTAAAATGTAACGCCAATCCTATTTCACCATTTTCTGGTACAATGAGTCCAGTAGCATGGCTATTGCACCCTTCCGCTGGTCATTCTCTAGACCACCTCTACCCACAGGTTTGAAAAAACACACTGTATGATACTTAAACACCTCCAAACTAAGGGAGTTTCTGCAGACTGCAAGCCATAGGAAATGAAAAAAAAAAAAACATTGACAAGTTCAACATATTTAACTGACAGGTATATAAATGTACGCATACAAATTTATGAAAATATGGTTAAAATAGAGAAATGTTTTAGTTACAGAGCTGTAGAGATCTACACAGGAGGATGTGCAATAAAATGCTCCCCACCCTGAAATAATGTGGGGAGGAGCTAAGGAAGTTGTTTGAAATTTTGGAATTACAATTGATTTTAACTGCAGCATGCTTGTTGACTATTGAATACATTGACAGAGGTATACAAACAGGAGAGCGATAGATGGAGTTAGGTTATGTGAACTCTAAAAAATGCATTTGCATTTTGCCTGTTTGAGAAGGTATGCTTTTAGATGGGAATGAAATGTAGTGTCTGAATTAGCATGTTTGAGGTGAAATGGAAGAGTGTCCTGGAGTATTGTTCCAAGAAACGAGAAACTATGGTTTGCACGCTGAAGTTCTATTTTAGGGGTCTATGGTAGTGGCACTGATTTCTAAGACTATATCAGAAGATTCTCAAGGTAAGTTTAACAGCCAAAGGACAGAAAAATATTTGATTGTAGAGTTTAGAAAACTGAGAGCTAAGTAACAGGTCATGTCTTTGATGGGAAGCCACTTGGCTTTACCAGCTGTCTGGCAGTGATGGTCCTGTCTAGCAGAAAGAGTGATTAATCTATGATTTTCATGGAAGTGGTTTCAATAATTTTGATGTTTCTTTTGGAAGGAGCAACTCCTTGAGGTAGGCCATATTCCAGTTAAGTAAATAGACTTCCATTCCCTATGGCAGAAGTTGTTCTAAAGGAGAGAAAGAGGGACACTTTTTTTTCATTTTCTTTTCTTTATTTTTCTTGCCAAAAATTTCTTTCTCTTCTTTGTTTGGAAGTGACTGATGAGGCAACTTGGCATCCCTATTGAGTCCCTCCATCCACTCCCTGCATATTCATAGTTTCAGTGGAATTTTATACTGCACTAGCTCATGGATACAACTGCCAGGGATTCCACTGGTGCAGGAGTGAAGTGGACCAGACCAATGACACTGCTGTCCATATCAGTTTTAACTTCTAGGTCAAGGCCCTAATCCTACCCCTTATTGCATGACAACCATGGGTCCACCTGCTCCACCAGCCCAGTATTATCTTCTTTCATCGACTTCCAGCATAAAAATGAGGGAGATCACGTCTCCTTATCCAATAAAACCAAGGATAGGCATGCCTAACCTCCCCTCAGAGTACATCAGATGTCCATTTTATTTGTTGGAACTAGGTCAGCTGTGTTATAGTCAGGGCTTTTATCCTTCTGTACCACGGTGATGGCTAAAAAAGTATTTTATTTCTAGTTTTTTCCAAGTGAAGGTGAAAGTTCAAGTGTTTATCAAGCTAGGTGATTAGGTATTTAAAGGGAATATCTATTGAAAGCACAAAAGTTACAAAGCGCGAAAGCTCAAATTTGTGAAAATGCCGCAAATCAAAAACGTTATTGTGGGGGGCTGCACCCCCCACACCCCCTGCTAAACATATATTCCAACTCCAAGATTGCACTACAGTGAAGAAAGGCCAAATATTCCGATCTTCACTGTAATGCGATGAAAAAAAAAAACTTCGATTTGCGGCATTTTCGCTCATCTGAGTGTTTGCACTTTGTAACTTTTGTGCTTTCAATATGTAACCATTTAAAGGAGGTGGTATTTTTGTAGGAAACATTGTTAAGATGCTGAACTTGTAAAGAGTTATAGATTTGAGACTTTTTGTTAGTTTATAAAAACATAGATTTTGTTTTGGCTGAGTTAGCATTTTTCCTGTTAATCCAGTCTATGAGTGAATACAAGTTTGGTTGAAGTTTATTTTGTAAAGAAGAAAATTAGTGACTTAATGGAATAGAACCATATCATCAGAGTTATAAACATAGTGAATGTTGGGGCAGATCATGTGGAAGTTTGTTAATGAAGATATAAAATAATAAATGGTCATGGATAGAACCTGGAAGTACAGTTCTCAGTTTGTGGTGTAAGAAGATAAGGGTGAGCCACTCTAAACTGGAAGTTGGCAAAGTAGCCCTGGCAACAGGGGGTACGGTCAGGAGTTATTTTAATTTCAAACATATGATTAATTAGTGCTGGATAGTCCATAAGGTGAAAAAACTATTGTTAGGTCAATAAGGAGAGCTTCAATTAGGTGACTCATATCCATAAAAAGAAATATTTCACCAGTGCCCAAGGTGCTGTCACTGTGTTATAGTCTGTCAAGAAGCCACACTGTTTTATGGGTATTGTATTGTATTGCATTGTATTGTTCAATGTAATGTGATCCATCTATGTTTATTAGTTGTATCTGACTCCTACAGTTACCGCATGAACAGCTGCCACCATACACAGAGTATACTAGACAAGTAGGGAATGGAATTATATCAAAAGGCCTTTTTTCTGTATTAGTGTAATATAACTGAAGGTCTTTGAAATGCTGAACTGGTCAGATGGGTCATCTGGCTGAAAGCTTTTTTATTGAAGACCATTTGCTTGACATTAGCTGATCAAATAAGCATTATGGTACAACTCACAATTTACAAAGTCATAGGACAGAATTCCTTAAAAGCTACGTGGTAGCCTGCTATTTGGCATTCATTAACCAACTCTACACAACATGTACAGATGCCAAACAAAAGGAAATGGCAGAATATGATATCAAAAGCATAAAGAACCAATCCAATATGGTGCAGCTAAAAAAGCAATCGTTTACACTTAGTATAGGCTTTTGCCATGCACACCAAAAACTCTTTAAAATACAGGAATGGTTGCACATAAAAAAAAAACGTCAGGGGTTGCTGCTGCTATTATTATACTGTTATGTGCAAAAGGATTTAAATCAGGGTGCAGCTGCTGTTACTGCCAGGCTTTGGGCAAGAAGAAGAAGGGTGTTTAGACCCCATTTGACTTATCATGGACTGTATAAAGCAGAAATTGCTGAGAGATACAGGGTGGATGGGGAAATACTGGATGACATTTGCAGCCTCTGTTGCCCCTACCTCAGGCCACAGGCAAATCATGGAGAATCAATCCCGGTGGAAACAAAAATATGTATAGCATTACATATACTAGCTACTGGTACTTTCTATAAACCTACAGTGGATATATTAAAGGTATAACAGGCAACAAACTCTGTAATCTTATATCAGTTTTTTTAATGCAATACTACTACATGCAAGGGGGCATATCTGTTTCTCATCAACCCTACAAGAAGGAGCAAGAACCCTGAAGGAATTCTATGCAGAAGCACAATTCCCAGAAGAGTTGAAGGCCACAGACTGCACGCACATGGAATAAAAGTCCTGCCTGGTGAACAGGGAAGGAGGTACATCAGCAGAAAAGATTTCCACTCTATAAACTGTCTGATTGCCTGTAATACCCAAGGGATTATCTACAGTGTCTATTTAGCTAACCCAGGCAGTTTCCATGACTCACACACATGGCACACTTGTGAGTGGTACAGCAGGTTTGCTTGGGTGACATTCCTCAAGGTCATCTAGTGGGGGATGCAGGTATGCACTGGAACTCTGGTTCATGAGACCCATGAGAATCCCACACAACCTTACTGAGCAAGGATACAGTGAGGCTCACACTCAAACTAGGACTATCATAGCATGTGTTTAGTTTGCTTATATCAAGGTTCAGGTGTCTAGACATGCCTGTGTCATACTGTGGTGCATCTCCTGATGTGTCTAGACACCTGAACCTTGATATAAGCAAGGGCACAATTTGTAACAGCAGTAATGACAAGATAAGTGAGGAGCCTGTAAATAAAAAAAAGTTACTCTCATATGGATTATGTAAATGCCCCTAAGCAGAGTGTTTCTTTGAGGTGTACAGTTATGTTAGGAATATCTGCTATTTTAATTTCTCCAAGTACCATGGCGGGAATGGGCCCCATTCTTAAGTCAAAGTATGATTAAAGTTCATGAATTTTGTATTGTTTTAATCTCTGATGTTAGCCAGAAGTGCTCTTCGCAGCACCCACAATGTACCCAGTACTGACTCCTTCTGCAATTCATATGGAGTTACATGTACTGATAACATACCTAACTATGATTGTAAATTATTTTTATAAGTTCCATTGCTCCTATTGCTATTGGAACTGCCCAGGTATCTTTCTTCCACATTGCCCTCATTTTTGCCTGTAAATTCTGGAATATTATGACTTTATGTCTCTCTGTACATTTTATTTATTTATTTTTATTTTACATTTGTTGACCGGGATAGTCCGACTGGATGCATGTCCATTTTCAGCGGAGGCCCGGGGAGAAAAGCTCCAAGGGTAAGCAGATACAGCATTACATAATACCAGCATTACATATTACAAACAGACTATTTACAGAGATTACATAAGTAAGCAAGTTAAACAAGTTCCACAGGTTACAGTTAATCCTGAGCACAAGTCAGGATTAAATTAAATTACACAGTAAACTGGTTAACAGATTTTTACACATTCTAGAGAGAGTTAGCCAGGCTTGATACATTGACATAGCCAGTTAAGTGACAAATGTTGTTTGAGTCTAGTTTTAAATTGACCTAAGGTGGAAAGTAAGGTAATATCAGCTGAAAGAGAGTTCCAGGATCTACTTACAGAGTTTGCAAAGAGAGAATCACCAGCTGTGTTATTAATTTTGCTAGTCTGAATTAGTAGTTTGTTAGAGGATCGTTATAGGGGGTGATAATATTTTTAAGTGCAGGAGTATTGTCTGGATTATAGAGGATTTTATAGGCCATAATCAGTTGGTTATACTGGATTAGGCTGGGTAGTTCAAGCCACCCAAGCTGATTTAGATTGATGCAATGATGTGTCCTAAAAGGCAGCCCAGTGGCAAACCTGGCAATGTGGTTGTAGCAAATTGAGAGTTTGTTAAGGACAGTCTTGTTCAAATTCGAGAGTAGAGGGGATGCATACAGAAGGGTTGAAAGAAGACAATATAGTCACTGGGTGTAGCAATTTCAATGATATTGATCTTGATAATTTTGTCTTATTTTCCTGGACTACAATATCTGGTTTTCTTACATCTATTTTTTGAACTGCTGTTAATGGGTAATCCCATGTGATATAACATGCTATAATGCTTTGTGGCTCATGTTTCCAATGCTTCTCAGATACTTCAATATTATAATGTTTGCACAATTTGGACACATTATATTGGCTTTCAGTATAAAGTCCTCCTACCATTAGTGTATCACGCCTTGCAAAAAGATGTGAGACTGTTTTCAAGTCTGTTTTACAAAATGGGCCTTTGTCTGTTTCTTTCACATGTTTAATGGACTTTGTGAACCAATGTGCATGTAATCCACTATCCTGGGCCGCCAATATTAACCTTTTATCTTTCATTTTAAATTTACCTCTCCTTAACCATTCCTGCATTTGGTCCTGATCAACATGAGGTTGTTCCAAGGGTTTTCTGTACTTGCAACTGTATTTATGCATTGTCCACATTTCTTGCCTTCTCAGCTGATCCTTTACCTTATATTCTTTCTTTCATTTTTTTTTGTTTTTGGCACATTCAGTTGCTGCTTGATTTTTATCTACTTCTGGTTTGATTTCCATTCCCGCTTAATATTGGCATGCTTCTGCTAAACTAAGCAGGGAAGTCATCTTTTATTCTCCTCATGTTTTAAAACTTTTACTACATTTGGAGGTCAGCAAATATGTATGCAGTCCTACGACTGAAGATCTATACATGTGACCAATTTTGAGGAAGCCCATTCCTCCTTTAGAACGGGAAACATATAATCTTGGTATACACTGATTTTTTAAAATCATTTGATAAGCATAAAGCATTTTTCTTATTTTTCTATTCCAATACCTTTAGAGGCCAGTCAATTACTCCAAAACTGTTAAGGACAGGAAGAGCAAATTGGTTTATAGCCTGGACTTTGTTCCTAGATGTCAGAACTATTTTCAATATTAATTTTAGTCTCCTAAAATATTCCTTACTAAGTTTTATTTTCATTTGTTCATGTTTTATTGTTGATCCTTCATCAATTCCCAAATATTTATACACTTCCTCTTGCTCAAGTTATTTCATATCACATTCCATCCCAAACTGATAATTTTCAGGGTGCTGCAGCTTTCCTGTTTTAAAGGTTGCTTTTGCAATTTTATTATCAAGACCAAATTACATTCTTATATCATATTTGAAAGTTTTGACCACCTGTAGTTGTGCTTTCAGTTCCTCATCTGACAAACAATATAGTTATAAATCCTTCACAAAAAGATGAGAGGTCTTTGTTGCTTTCTGGGAGCCAAAGTGTAGCCATGATGTAATCTGTTAAGGAGACAGCTTAATTGGTTTAGGGCAAGACAAAAGAGCAGTGGTGATAAAGTCACCCTGGAATATCCCTCTTTGAATTGTCATCCCTGGAATTATAGTTTGTTCTTTATCAAGCTTAACTGCAAAGTGGTTGTAGTAATGTAATTGATCAGTATTGGGTGTATATTATATATTTGTAAGCACACTTATCTATGAATGTGGGATGCAGTTGAATGATTTTTTGTAGTCTCCTTTGTGAGATGTTTGCAATATACAGTTAAGTATATGAAACAATAATGTGCATCAAGCATTTCAATTGACCATTGTCTATAAAACATGGAACAGTCAATTATACCCTGATTTGCAAAACTATACCAAGAAGCGTGACTGAAGTACCTAACACTTCCACTGATGTAATGACAATACTAACTGAAATACAATGTGGTTCAACAGTTATAGAAGCAATCAGTCACGAATGAGTTGGATCAAGAAATCAAAAACTTTTTCTCTGTAATACATACTGATAAATACAATCTTGGGAACAAGCAAGCATTAGCTATCCACTATGTGCATCAGACATATATGCAACCCTATGTCACAAAGGCATGTGTAAAGGGCAGGGCACAGTCATTATCATTTGCACAGGGTGGGTGGTAGGAGGACAAGGCTGACACCAAAGAAATAAGTGTGTGCAAGTAAGATACACATGTATTTATCAGAGTACACAGTGTTCAGAGCCAGTAACAACCTACTCCCAGATACGACCCCAGGCAAGTGACAAGATAATCTCTGCCCACCGTAGGGCCGCTGCAATTACCCAGGAGCAGGGGGATATGGGAGAGGGTGATCTTCATACCTAACAGTACTGTTTAGATAGTTTGCATGTGTGTGAAATTGTATGGGCAAAATAATTATTTATTTCAGTGTGTGTGTGTGTGTGTGTGTGTGTGTGTGTGTGTGTGTGTGTGTGTGTGTGCGTGTGCATGTCTCGATGAACACAATCAAACACTGTGCTAGTTCTATATCCTGGCATCTTGGACAAGTGTGAGTCATGCACAGTAGACTACTCAGTTCAGCATCATCTCCCCCAACTGTGAGACCTGCCTCTACCATGATTTGCACTGCTGCTTCCACAGCCCTGGCTAGTAGTCTGGGTGCTACCTGAATGTGAGTGACATCTGCTGGATGATGTCTCCTCATGACTATATCCAGAACCATGACCCTGTGTCCTACCACATGCAGGTGTGGACACGGCAATCACTAATGGACCAGTGTATGTAGTGTCACTGTGGGAATGGGATTTTGCACTGTCACATCTGCTAAGAGCAGATGTTGTGGCTCTCTGGGCACATGGATGTCTACCCTTCCCCACAGATATTCCATCACAGAAACTGCTCTATCCAGAGTGTTGTTCATCCTTTCTAAGGAGCTGCCCACAAGGTTCTGTGAGACACTCACATCAGAATGCACAATATTTAGTAGTCACAATATCTCTTCCGAGGCCTAGATGGAACATGCCTGTGCCTCCACATCTTTTAGCACCTAATGACACAGCAGCTTGAGGAGGACTGTGGACAGCAGGCATCCTCAAACTACCCCTCCCAACTCTCCTATGTGGCACCACACCATCTCAATGGCTACCAAGAGAAGCAACCGACTCTGCAACCGGAGTAACAACACTAGCCTGATCAACTGTGTCAACCTCAACATGTCCTATATTAGAGGTCTCTGTGTCCTTGATATGAATGGGCATGGGCAGGGGATGTGGGAGTCATGATTTCAGTGTTAGACTGACCATCTACACCTCCAGAATGTGCCTCTTCATCACCACCACCACCATCATCATCATCATCATCATCAGAGGCTACCAATATTCAGACATAAGGTGGTAGTAGTTCCATAGTGCCACTCTCAGGATCACCTATGACAACAAGCTATAAATAAAGCAAACAGAAAAATGAAGAATAAAACTGATCCTATGTTTTCTTTATGATAAAGTTATGTTAAACTTCATAAAAGATGCTACAAAACCTTTACTATATTTAGTTCTAAAGCTACCTTATATACTGTATTAACAATATAACCCTCAACATGGAAATATCAAAAATCTGGACAAAGGCCCATGAAAAGTAGGTACAACTGGCCAAAATCGGGACACTGATCAACATACAATTTGCACGCATAATCATGTAACTCCTCCCACTTCAGTGGAATTGTGGGATACCCATATGAAGATTGAAGTCACTAAATAATAATAAATAATGGCAGACATTTGAATTACAGACTTCATATCTCTCAGAAAATACATAATGCAAAACCTTTTATTCTAGCAACTATCTGAGTTTACAGCAGCAGCATTTAAAATATGCCTGTCTTTTACGGCCATCGTCCCACCATTATTTTTGGCTTTGTCCAGATTTCTTGCTCTGAAAAATATAGAGGTATAGCCTAAATCCTGAAACATAAAAGGGGAGGACGTGCACTGCATGAGATACAACATCCACCCTAACCATGCCAATATACTGACAATTTCAGATGTACATTACTTGGTAGTTAAATCTAATAATGCTTCTCTGGCTGCCTGCCTTGGGTACAACAATAAAATATTCTCAGCTATTTGTTACAGCTTTTGATAGTCATATATAATGATTCTGAAATATCGTAACATTTATGGAGAAGGCTGAAAAAGTGTACTGGTATCAGCTCATATCTGATTTCACATTCTACCACTTCCCTTTGAACATATACCCATCCATTCATATTCTGATTTCACTCCCTTCAAATACACTTAAATGATCAATGTGTATTTCCCCAGAACAATGTCTTGCATTGCAGGGACAACAGGTAGAAAGTTATACTTTGTAAACTAAGAATGGGACTTCCATGTCCAAAACTGTGAAATTATAACAAAAAAAAAACACTACCATTGTAGAACTAAAACATCTACATTAAAACAATGGATGTCTGGTCTATGCGGCTTGCCTAACATATGGATTTTTAAAACTTCTCTTAACAAAATTGTAAGTCAACCATTGGAAATTCCAGTTGTCTGTGCAATCTGGAGTAGCCCACAAATAAGGACATTAGTTATCTAGACAGAAACCCCTCTAAGATTCCCATTACTGTTAAATTTTAATATTATTCTGACACACCAACACTATGTTGGAGAAACATGACCCATACAACAAGCAAAATCCTTCACTACTTCTTCTTCTTTCATCTTTTCCCGGTTAGGGGTCACCAAAGCGGATCACCTGTCCACTCATGATTGGCAGTGGAATTCTATGGTGTCAAGTTGCCAGCCCAGCACCCAACCTTTCACAGAAGGCACATACGCACACGCACTCACACCTAGGGCCAATTTGGAGTAGCTGACCTATGCATCTATGATAGCTAGTATTAATAAATGTTACTACTTCTTAACAGGGTCCACCTTACTTCTAAATTTATTATGTATCCACAGATCAGAAAAAGTGAATACTAATCTGATTGTAAACAAAACTTCCAATTCTGAATCTGAACCAAAGCTCAGGTGATAAAACAGCATAGACGCAAGTACGTCTAATATCATACCAGCAAATGGCATTTACCAGGATATTGAAATTGCTAGGATGTAGTGGGCTTTGGTATAGATTATACATTAGTATTTAAGAATGTGCCAAATTATGGGATAGGTTCTTTCTTCCCACAAAGACTGTTGCTCAAATATGGCAGTATGCAAACAGAAATGAGACATCATCGATCGCATCCTATCTGAACTCAAGAAATAATGCCTTTACAGGCAGTCAGGTAAGGTCACATGATGCTGACATCATAATGCATGCCCCTGCACATTAATGATATTGCAGGATGCACTGGAGATGTGCAATGGCATCAGCATTATCTAAAAAATGTAAATAAAGAAAAGAAAAAAAAATGTGATTTGAAGGAGCCAGTCAGGAAGTCATGGGACCCCATTATTTTAGCCTCAAAACTGAGCAATTCCAAAGAATCTGGAATGGTTGAGAGGTATGATTAAAAATAAAAAAGTGTGTGCTTATGTGTAGGTGGGCTGGCAGTCTGCAATCCAGAAGTATCTATATGTAAAGAATGGAAAGAAAAGAAGTATGCTAAGTATCATGATACAAATGAAACATGAAAAAGATAACAATCTCTTTCAGAACTGTAGATTAAAATGTTCTCAGAAGAACAAATTTATTGAACAGTTGGATTTCCACTCCAAACCCAAAGCAAGCTTCACTATTTCTGTATCACTGTAGTCTGACTCACAGTTATCACCGTCTCTCTCTCTCTCTGATATATATATATATATATATATATATATATATATATATATATATATGGGTCTACTTTCCTTACACAAAATTACTTTTAACTGAATTTAACTTACCCGACCCCACTTCTCTGAAGCGGCATTCCACCGAAAGCATGGACTGCCAAAATTCTTTCCCTGTAAAAGGAGCCACTTGGCCACCATGGAAATTTACCTAAACAGACCAAAACTAAACCCACCAAAGTAGGGGACTTTGCCCCCCCACCCTCCCTACTTAAATATACCAACTGCAAGATCGCACTAAACTGAAGAGAGGGCAAAGTTCACCATGATGGCCAAGTTGTTCCTTCCACAAGAAAAGGATTTCGGCAGTCTGTGCATTCGGTGGAATGCAACATGTGCATACATGTAAAACTGTCCTAAAACATTGTTATGCACAAGTCTTGGATGCAAACTTGTACAATGTAAAACTTTATTTATTTACTACACACCTTCTTATGTAGCTTAGTACTAATCCCATCAGATGTTGACATATACACACATCCAAGAAATCAACAATCTCTTTAGTGAATGTTAATATGTTATCATAAGCAGGTAGTCAATGAACTCATGCAATGTTTCAATAGGTCCTGACCATACCAAAAATATGTCATCAACAAAACGTACAAAAAATGAAATATACCTAAGAAAGAAATAATTACAGTCAAAAATGTACAGAGATTCCAAATAGATGAGCACCATATTTGCATAACTGTTTGCACACATGGTGCCCATTAAATTACCTACTAGCTGGTGAAAAAAATCTATCATTAGAAACAAAAATGTTGTTCAAAATAATATTAATGTGAGAGCAAATAAGATGTATCCTATCTGTGCTATACTCCAAATGTCTAGACGAAAATAGCCTTAGAAAATATATGCCTGTATCATTGTGTATGACTGTAAACAAAGATGTAATGTCCATCATGACAAGGAAGCAGTTATTAATATCACGACCTCTGGACCATTCATATAAATTCATGAAAAAATATAAAAATCCTAGTCTCTTAGTGTAAAACAGGGCATAACATTTTCTCAGAATAGATAGATAATGGTTCGGTGGCCAGCCCCTACCAGAGACTATAGGTGTATCCATTGATTTGTGAACCTTAGGAAGGCCATATAAAACACAGGTTGTAGGATATTCTACTAAAGATATTCATAAAAATATTTATCAAGCACACCTTCCATCAAATGATCATGCAGATTAGAGCATATTCTATCAACAAAAAAGTTAATATCAAAACGTTTGCACTCATTATATATAAATTATGTTTTTTAATTGTTTGTGCCTGTTTAGAAAGGGCATGAAAACGTTTACTCTTGTAATGTGTTTTTCGTTGTACTTCTTTTTTACTTTTGTGCAATAAATTTGGACATTTTCTGATTGACCCTGCAGTGGCTGACTGGTTGGTTCTTTTGTTAATTTATTTTTCATACCTCACCGGTCTTTGTCCTAAGTTTTGGCTTAATTTGCTATTTGTAGACTTAAAAAAATGTCTGAAAGTAGATTGACTGATTTATGAGATTGACAATCCTAACATTTTAATGCTGGCTTCAATGACCAGTTACTGGCCGTCTAAGAAATGTTGCTCATATTAACGGGAGTACATTAAGCATTGGTAAAGATGGCAATAAAGCAGAGATGAGTTACTATTAGGAAAGAATAGATAATGAGATGAGGAATTAGAAAGAAAGGGATACACAAACAATGTTTGCAGTCTTTCTTTAATATCGAGTGAGTACATGCCTATGCTGTTTGTAATATAACAATCATCCAGACATTCACTGTCAAATGTAAAAGCGCAACTTTCATAACTTGTTTCTGTTGCACTTTCAATGTGACTTGATATAATTTCACATTATCATTATATATAAACTCTTTTTCACCTTGCTAATATATGCCTTTGTCTGTGGCAACTCTGGCAAATGGTGTGAAATGATTACTTTTAATACCCTTGCTTGAGTGTTCAAATCCATACAGGTTCATGTTGCAACAATATTTGGTTAAACATGTACATATAAAGCATTTGATCAACAATGTTTTTTATGTTCTTTTCTTGTATCATTTGCACATTGTTTGGCATTACTCACCGTTGACTAGCAGCGCTCAACAACATTGACCTGTATTTCACTGCCCAAGGTGAAAACTGACAAATTTCATTGGGAGTGCCATCAATAGTGCAATTAATACTGGCATTGCTGCACTTTATTAAGCAGTGTGAACAGTACTGAGTGATTGATTAAAATTGTTACACTCCTGCTGCCTGTGTGGGATAATGTGCAAGGATATTCAGCTTAGAGGAAGAGTGCAGGTGATGCAAGGATTGAAACCTGTTCTCAGATCATTTCACTGAGGTAGTTCATAATAATTATTCACACTCATTTTGTTGAATGATTTTGTTGATGTGGGAAACTCAGGTAAGATCAGCAGTGATTAAAACTGACAAACAAATAACTGATTTGAAATTATTTAAATATGAATTGTGCTTGCTTTGTGAACAATGAAAGCATTTCTGCTGGTCTCTGTGTCCTTCTTCTTTACCATGGCATATGCTAAAGTCTTGATGTTATGCTACATACATGATAATACTGTTGTGGCAAAAAAGTATGAGAAGACTGTATCACTGCAATTCTTTACTAACTGTATTCACTTTTACTTGTACATTGTAATTCATTTCATGTGTCTTCAACATGTTATTCACCAAAAACTGTTGGAATGCTTCTGCTAAGTATTGTCTTCTGCATTTGTGTGCTACTTGGTAACAAGAAAGTCACTTTCATGGCTGAAAGACAAAAGTGAAAAATTTAGTTTAGTCTGCCTTACTTAGCACAGACTACCCCAGCAGCATTGTGAGGCTGTTAGCACTCTGGATAGTCCTCAGGGAAGAAAATACACCTGACAGGTGACTGTGTCTGTAGCAGAAGGTGTAAGTGCAATGAGCTTATAGATAAAGGACATCTGATGCATTGTTTGAATCTACTTAAATGATACTTTTCCAGAGGGTTGTCTGATTACATATTTAATCACATTTTGTGAAAACATCATGTTTAAAAGTTAACTGTAACATGTAATCATTAATCTGTCCACTTTCACATTATTTGTCATTAACTTCAAATTTGTTAATGTGTTCCACAAAGTACATGTCTAGTGCTGCAAGGAGATGTGAGAAGGAAGAATGTTTCACTTGACTGTACTTCTTGCTCTTGCCTTGCTACATATACCCATTTATTACATTAGTTACTCTCTGCTTTTTTTCTATCACATGTTTATTTACTATTGGATTTTTCCTTTTGCCATCTGCTCAGGAGCTTGCAAACAGTGTTCATTGCCTAAGGAATAAAGTGAAAATTTTAGTTTAGCTTGCCTAAGTAGATCAAACATGCCTGACATATTTGAGTGGCCCCTCAATACGGATAGTACTTACTTCAATAAATGCACCTGACAGATGTCAAATTATCTGGAACATGGTGTAACTGAAGTGAATTGAGAGAAATAAGACCCATGAAGCATTGTTTGAATCGTGTGTAGAGATCAGATTGCAATTAGTCTCACTTGGCAGCATGCAACCAGGGCTCACTACCTAAGGAAAAAAGTAAAACATTTAGTTTAGGCTGCCTTAGGTAGCATAACCACACCTGACAACAGTGTGCATTCCTCAGCACCCTAGACAGTACCGAGAGGAGAAATTCCAACTCTCATAAAAATATCTCTGTGGCAGAAGTTATAAGTACCATGATTTTAGATAAGCAATCCAGCTGTTTAAAGGTGCAAATGCAACTACAAGAAACGTTCAAAAATGGTGTAAAAGCCCATTTCTCACACCTATTTGAATAGGACTGTAACACTAAATAAAACTGAAAATGTCTAACCTGTTTCTTGCAAGCAATGTATCAGTAAGCCTTGCATAACAAAACTATACTATTTAGCATATAATTGTTTCACATATAACCAGAAGAGAATGTGTGTCCCGTTTTGTAGCGATGACAATGATTGCATATCATATAAAATTCACTTGAATATGAATGATGGGCACACTACTTTTGTTATAAAACCATGACTCATCACATATCCCAACTGTGGGTTTAGGACCCTTATGTCTTGTGAAGTATGCATGTAACATAAACTGACCTGTACTAATCAACACATTCAACTGCATTCATCTGAAACATATTTAGCAACAGAAAGACTGTCTTTTACATAGTCCCCGGGATTCATGAAGCTTGCGCCAGGCACAGGCGTAGCGTAGGCGGTATAATGCCAAATATGGCCGCCGAGTGATTCAGGTATGATCCAATTCCACGTGCACTACCAGCGTACACCAGATCTGTGCACCCCTCAGCTTAGGTATGCTAATCACCCCATGCGCAGTGCCGCACCATGCAAATGAAGGTACATAGGGAGTTCATGAAGTGGTGCAGGCGTAGCATAAGCCCACAGAAATGTAAACCAAAAAAAAACGGTTTACATTTTTCCAAACAGTACATCGGAGCTATGAAAGTGGACCAGACTCATGTATTACAAAGTTAACATATGCCAATGGATAAATATACAGCCAATGGCATAAGAAAAGATGCACAACACCTAAAAAACAACATTTAATGTCATGTCCACAGTAACGCAAAGTACAGCTGCAGGGCATGTGTGCGCAAATGGGAACACAAAGAAAATATATACAAATGTCATAAAATTGCAATGTAATACAAATCATGATTTCACCATAATACTCAGTGGTATGCATGGTACACCACAACCAAGCTGCAAGGGTTGCTAAGGGTCTGTGACAGTGTTCGGCACGGTAACTAGGAATTAGTAGTCAATGCCATGCAAATGAGGCAAGTAATAGTGAATTGCAAACGTCTCGCCGGACTAAGGATGTACCATACGGCGCAGCACTACAACACCGAGGAGTGGTTTAGAGGTATACATGACATCAGCAGTGAAGTGTGCCACCGTAGCTGTAAGCACATTGGAGCAATGCAAATCCAGCCTTGCCATTGCTAAGCAAAGCCGCAGGACAGGGGTGGGGATGTAGGTATAGAATTGTTTAGCTGAGAGCACATATGGTGCCTGAAAGCGCATGTGTACGGGGATGAAAATGTGCCAGAAACCTGGTAAGCAGATGCACGCGCCATGCACCATAGCTCAAACAGGAAGGTTAGGGGAAGAAAATAAGGAAATGCCACAGTAGGATAATTGGAGTACAACTGAGCAATTAACAACTATTAACTTACAGTGGGCAATCGACGGCAGCTGACAAGTCTGCTCACAGAAACCTGCAAAACAGGATAGGGGAGGTGTTGGATTGCAAAGAAAAGAGAACTGTCATAGCAGAGCAAAGCAAACCTGCAATAGACTGGCCATAGAACACATTACACAAGATAAGCCAGGTTTAGGAAAGTACAAATGAAAGCAGGCTGCTGGATGCATGCCAGAAAATGGGAGGTGAAACGTTAAGAAATGTAAAGGGAAGGGCAAGAGGTAATCCATGGCAGCCAAATGTAATTCAACACCAAAGGCACCACAATAGTAGTACTTGTCGTAAAACACATAAGATACCTTGTAGCTACGATCATACATACACACCCTATGACATCATCAGTGTTCACAGCACAATAGTATAAAGTGTGAAGGCACCTCACACACACTTGTGTATTCCCAAACACTGCACCATTGGTGTAAACAGACAGGGAACTTTTACAATGTACATGTTGGGAGCTGCCATAGCTGTGATTCATCACCATGTGTTAGAGACTGAAGGCATTGTGGAGGATGATGCTGACAACCACTGCAGGCTCAGGAGGAGGAGAAGAATGTTCAGACCAAGGGTAACCTACCAGGGGCTACATGATCTGGAGATAGTAGAGCATTACAGGGTGGACAGGGACATCTTACAGCAAATAGTTGAGCTGTGCCGGCCACACCTGAGATCCAGAAACAACAAAGGGGAACCCATCCCAGTGGACATGAAGGTATGTGTAAGCTTGCGAATACCAGCCACAGGTACCTTTCAAAGGCCAACTGGAGATATAATGGGGATCTCACAGGCATCAGCATCCAGGGTACTACACCAGTTCCTGGATGCCATGTTACTACATGCCAATGAGCATATATACTTCCCTCGAACACAGGAGGAGTTGGCCAGCAATATGCGTCTCTTCCACCATGTGGCACACTACCCAGAGGTACTGGTTGCGATAGACTGCACGCACATACATATCAAGTCACCACCCGGTGAGCATGGTATGCGCTACATAAACCGTAAGGGATACCACTCCATCAACTGCCAGGTCGTGTGCAATGCCCAGGGCATTATCATGGATGTGTGTGCTGGCAGCCCTGGAAGCTACCATGACTCCCACATTTGGCATGCCTCACAGCTGTATCAGGTATTTGTCAGGGGAGACATCCCACATGGCCACCTTGTGGGGGATACTGGCTATGCACTGGAGCCGTGGATGATGACTCCCATCAGAAATGCACACACACCCATGCAAAAACGCCATAATGAGGCACACGCACAAACCAGAATCATCATAGAGCATGTGTTCGGGATGCTGAAATCACGGTTCCGTTGCTTGGACATATCTGGTGGAGCCTTGCAGTACTCTCCAGGCACATGTGCCCACATCTTCATAGTATATGCCATGCTACATAATATGATCCTGCGGAAACAGCTGCAGCAGTGACATAATGGTGAAGGCCCTTACAGCCCACTGCAATTGCCAAGGCCATCACAGGCACAGAGGGATTCAGACCACGAACACCCTGTGCCAGCCCCAGTAGGCAGACGGAGGCGTGCCCAATATGCCTACGGCTTGGCAAAGAGGGAATGTATAGCACATACTCTGACAGTGTAGGCCCCTACGGACTGACACACCTCTCCACCTGCACACACAGTAAAATGGATGGCACACACACGACCACCTGTAAATTGTAATGTATAGGTGGCCTACTGTGTGAATCCTACATAGGCAGCCCTCAACCATTGCACACACAGCAGCTATTGGAACAAGGAATTTCAACACCTGAACAGTACACGCACCTATCAACATATGTTGGTGCTGTATGTATAGGTTCCTAGGTACATCGGTAGGTACACGCCCGATTGTCAGAGGCCATTCATCAATCGAGGCAAACAGTGTCTGCTGTCGCCACCACATCGAGTAACCAACTGTCCCTCAGTGGAGCAGAGCCAAATGCGGGATCCATGTGTGTAATCACTGTTCCCCACACACTCTGCATGGATTCCCTGGTGTGTTAATGAGGGGCTCCATATTATGTAATCATGGATGTAGTGGCAAAGCATGGGGTGTACCCATGACAGGTATCTGTCACCCCAGCATGCTCCACCTATGGTTGTGTGAAGGTGTAGCACATTATAGTGTGTGGCTCACTGTGACATACATTCCCAGTGCTGGAGCACATCCATTAAACATCACTCAGACATACCATTAATAGGTCTCATCCATATGTAAACTAACTGAGTTACCCATTTGATTGCAGTATGGAGTAACAGCCATAGTACAGTCCACATACAAAACGCCATAACATGTGTACAAATCCCAGATGCCCAAGTGGTAAATGCACTGACTGTCGTGCATGTTCCCGGTTTCACTTCCTGCAAGGGACGTTACGTAATCCCGAAGGCATGAATAATGGATGTCAGATGCAGGTCATCAGATCAGGTTTAGCACATGTTAGTGGGAATATGCGTTGCCCAGTGCTGGTAAGCATCGTTTAAATATGACTATACAGATATGCGTAAAACAGGGCTAAGCTTCTCTGAATATCGTGCAGATCACGGTCAATGATGCCCAGAACAGGTGAAACTAGCATTATTCACCCCTGTACTAATAGTGCCTGCTCTGAAGGGTAAAACAACCACTGCCAGGAGTAGAACACGCAACCATGTACACAATCACCTAACACTAAGCTGCCCAAGATGTACCAACGGCAGGTGTGTAATGTGATAGGTTCAAACACAAATGTGTAGAGTCCAGGAAACAGTATACACCGACATGTACACAATGCAAGGTGTATTCTCCTTCCCACTCTCTCTCTCATATTTTTATTTTTATTTATGATTTGTTGACTGGGAAAGTCCGACTAGGTTCCACAGAGCCTGTTTTCAGTGGAGGCCTGGGGAGAAATGCTCCAGATGCATGTCTTTGGAATGTGGGAAGAAACCGGAGTACCCAGAGGAAACCCACGCGAACACAGGGAGAACATGCAAACTCCACACAGAAGGTACCCCAGCCAAGAATTGAACTGGTGAACCTCTTGCTGTGAGGTGACAATGTTAACCGCTGTACCACTGCGCCGCCCAATATATATGTATAAATATATATATATATATATATATATATATATATATATATATATATATATATATATATATATATATATATATACATATATATATATATATATATATATATATATATATATATATATATATATATATATATATATATATATACATAATAGAGATAGAAAGGGTGATAGAGAGATATATGTTGATATATACGGATTCACCTATATCTGCAAATATATAGATAGGTCAACGACATGTACACAACCATGGAGGTACAAATAAATAGGATACTGCCAACTATGGAATATGTCACATACTGACACGAGTAATCACAAGGCTTAAAGACCAAAAGAACACAGTACCAGAACATTAGAACCACGTGTAATATTATCACGATATTAAGGGACATTTAGTTATCGCTGCCAGTGTTGCGGTCCACGTAGGTACTGTGTTCAACTGTGTTTGTGATTGCTGTAGTCTGTGTATGTGTGTGTTGAGGGTGTTGTGTGCATTTCCGTGGGACTGTATTGTGTGTATGTTTGCATCGTGTGTCTGTTAGTGCTAACTCGGAGGTAGATCATTACGGTAGGTGTGGTTATAGCTGGCCATAGGCATATGGTTACCTGTCCCACTTTAAGAGGGACAGCCCCTCCCTGGGCAGTTATGTCCTGACAAAAAATATTAAAAAGGGCAAATGTCCGAGATTGTAGGACATAATTATGTCCCATATATTATGTAATAGTTGCATTAAATATTTATGCCTGAATCTACAAAATGTAAATGTTACATGAAACATGATAAGTAGCTAAAGTGCTACATGAATAAGTATGTATTCAGGATAAAAGTATGTTCTATCCTGTGTACTGACCATGGGTATGTGTCGGCCTGTAAACACCGATGTGTGTTCTGCAAATGTCCCACTATGGCCATTTGAAAAGGTGGCAACCCATGCTAAAGAGGTTCAGTCACCAACACAACTGCAATGAGTGCAAATATCTGTGACAGAAATACACGAGACAGCTGTCATTTAGTAACATTCCTTTACATATTGCTGTATTTCCGGAGGTATGGAAGTATCAACCTCACCTGCATACTATATAGAAACCAATTAATAATGGCTCAATGTATAAGCCCGTAACAACCATAGTTCAGTCTACTAACTGATAGGTCTTCAATTAGGGAAGGAGCCCATGCACATATATGGAATACGTAGAAATGCAGTCCCCACAAACCTGTATATGCTATGTACACCCACCTATATCTCCCCCACACCTGAAACAATTGCAATACAGACTGTAATAACATCACAAACATCCACTCACTCAATTACATATGCAGAAGCGTTAACATACCTTGTGAGAGACACATTTATAAAGGCGCCATGTGAAATCATAGCTGTTGTATAATGGAACAGACAGCAATGTTACAGGTTTTGTTTGCAATAGTCCCTTATCAGACAGTTGAGATGACAGGTACACTCACATGTAGAACCACATACTCTAGCCGTCACACACAATCCACGGGGGACATGAATTCAAAATATCCGTGTCTCTACAAATAGTTGCAATTCCTCACAACAAAACACATACAGGCCATCTCCCTGAAGATAGGGCAAAAGGGCAATGCCCAAGTGGAGAATTCAATTATACCCCACTGTTGCTGCATAATTGACGAATGGAGTAGCTGCATAGCTGATGTGCATGTAATAATTTACTCAGGAACACCAATTGGTGGCAGGAAACCACATGTAACAGGTATCAATGTATATAAGGATGACTTGCCATACATTCAAACCGTATGCTCATACCATAGAACTGTTTAAACAGTAAAGGTGTAAGAGAGATATTTACGAAGATTCAGAACGCTAACAAGGTATGTAGAACACTCAGTATGTTAGTGTATGTACAGCCTGTTTTGTATTAATTAAAAGTGTACGCAATGCATAAAGTGGGAAAAGGTATTATGTAGTGATGTCTTGTTGAGCATAGTAACGCTTGTAGAAACTGTGTGTCCTGCTGTGGACCACAAGGTAAACATCACATACACCACAAGGGATGTTACATGAGGGCTTTAAACAGAACAATTCCACACCACCCGCTATCAGTGGTAGGGTATGTCCAACAAGTACGTGCCATAGCAGGGGATAGTATATGTTGATATACTGTCACAGTAGGCATGTGTATGGGCATATAATGACAATAACATGTCTAAGGTGGTCCTGCTGTGCAAGTATGCTTTGCATTATGGGATAATGTGTAAAATACGTGTAATGTACAGTATTGTAGGTAGATATGTCAGATATTCTACACAGCATAACTGTTATATCATGCAAACAAAAGGTATTGTCTACTGGCATGTACAATACACAATAACAAGATACATATGGCTTGTAGTCACGGGACACTGTAATAGCATGATAGCTAATTGAAATGGAAGAGCTACTCAATTAACCATGCACACAAAGGACATGTAATAGCTTCACAGGTTCATAGTGAGGTACTATGCTGTCTGGCAAGTCTATGTGTAAGCCCAACTACAATGTTTACACTGGCGACACCTCCCTAGGGTAGTGTCCTGTCTGTGAACAGCAGAGCCATGTGTTACCTGCACCTCTGTACAGTACAGCCACTGCAGTGATCCCTGGCGTATCAGTGTGACCACCAACAGAGTCACCTATGACTGGTGTGTTGGGTATGTTATAACACCCTATCTGCTGTAGTTGATGGGCACACATGAGTCTGTGGGCTATAAGTAATTGTTGTCATGTTTGGTGATGGGGGCTGCCTCTGGTGCCTACACAGAGTATGGAGAGGTTCTGCAAATGTCGTACTCATACTATGTGTGGCCTGTGGTGGTGGAGATCTAGAGAGACTATGTGATGAGTGGGGTGTGTTGCAAATGTTAAATGTCCCCACATGAATGTCAGGTTCAGTCTGGGTTGGTGAGAGCATTACCCCAGCATGGCTACATATGTGCATCTCCCACAGGCTGTAGTGTCATATGTTGGGAGGTGAGCATTGACTGTGTACATGAGACAATTGCTCTATTGCCACATGTTTGCCATATTCATCATATAGACAGGCAATAGCACTGGTAAGTGACACTTTGACATGCCTGTATATTCAACCATTTCTCACAAGATATGTGAGTTATGTGTGTACAACAGCTGTTGTACTGTAAGCAAGCTGGAAATGTAAGGACAGACAGTGTACTTGTAAGAAATGAGTTGGAATGGGTGCTATAGTAATTAGTAGCTCATAAAGTGCTTACATGTTCTCAACAAGTGCTGAGCATGAATATGCAATACAGATAGGGTGTTGGATAATATCAACCCACTGAAAACCACAAGTGGAGACGACAGTCATAATTGGAGGCACTGCACTGTTACCCTGCTGAGTATGGTCTGCAAGTCTATGAACCTTTACCAACGTAGATGTTAGCAGTACAGAAGTAGATGACAGTACGGATGATTTCACACTGCATAGCATACCTGTGACAGCTCATAGGACATCATCACCCATACCATGTTCCAGCTACACTGAGTATACTAGATGTACCTTCATATGTCACAGGAGTGTTCTACCAGTGGCCTGTTGACAGAAGCAACACTACAAAAGGTGTCTGAGTGACATGTGCATATCACACCCGTGGCAGCTACAGTAAAACAAGGTTAATGTTTTGTACTCCCCCCTCATTGTAGCCCATACCACACAGACAAATGGGAGGCATCTGTGTATGTAAGGATGTGAATGGCCATGACCTAGGAGCAATAGCTGTCTCAGTATTGTGGACAACATACAGAATGAGCTTTGTGGGTGAGGTGTGTGACATATGTGCACAATCTGACAGCTGATAATAGCATTGTAACCGCTAGGTGAATAACCCTGTACCCATTAACTACCACCTAGGCAGCGGTCAACATTTTCGACACTGTGTAAGGGATGGTGCTGTGCAGTTCACCTCCCTGAGTTGGTGACGTCTCCAGGCCTATTAGGTAGTCAACATTATGGACACTGTGTAAGGGATGGTGCTGTGCAGTTCACCTCCCTGAGTTGGTGACGTCTCCAGGCCTATTAGGTAGTCATACGAGGCACCCATGTCATGACAGGGTGCCATCCATGAGCATGGAGATCATTGGACAGGCATACTCAACACTCGGGTGACCAATATCGGATCACATATCACCTTTAAGGGGTATTGGCCATGGATGGATGGGCAATACCAGCCTTCACAATCCTCACCTCTACTATGTAGCATGCTGGCTACCTTGCATAAAGACATGTGCTACACTGTGATGTTGGACATGCTACACGTACATATCCTGATCTGAAAGACATACGTCATGGACAGCCACCGTCCTACTACAAGGATCGCCACATGCTGGACAGATCCCTGCGCCATACATGTTACATACTCCTGCCATACCATGCAACCCTGTCCATCAAAGCTGCACATGTCATCTCTGTCATACATGGTGTGATGACCGCATGGTAGATGCATTATTAACTGTCTGGATCAGTAATGTGGCATTGATGCACCTCGCGGTGGCAAAATGGCTGTCGGATACAGCTAGAAAATCTTGCCCATACATGCTATAGTTGATAACCATCCCTGCGAATGACGTCCGGTTAGCCATTGTCCCATGTTTATCACATGTGCAACACAGGCGATACGTGGCAGGATGTTGAACTGCTGTACAGTGCCATGTAGATGTATATGGCAAAACACATGCATGTAAAGGTTTCCATGCATATGTGTGCATTGTCACTGCTCATGTCCATTAAGGCAGTGTATGTGTTGATATGTGACATATACACAGCATCAAGGTCAACAGCATTACTGTGGACACATCCAGGCATGTGCTGATAGGCAAGAACACCAGTACAGGCAAACAGACATGCCACATCAAGACAGCATTCACATGGAGTATGAACAATGTAATGAGGTGACACACATATATGGTGATGATATCCAATGCATAACGGGTGTTACATGTGTGTGACACAAACATGTCAGTCGTGTCAGTGTCATGACGATTTGCAAAGATAACTGTTCAGATGTACTAGATTTAATACAAATGTATATGCAGCTGTATCTCTGGACATCTCTGTGATACTGTGACCTGACTCCATCATTATGTCTTCCAGATAATGCCTTGTTCATACCTGCCAGCGTATAGCAGCCTGGAGGATGATGCCCTCATCCCGTACCTCCATGAGAACTACGAGGTGTTGTTCAGCCATGTGCCACAGCATGCCCAGAAGCATGATGACCTGTGGCAGGACCTTCGCATGAGGGTTAATGATGTGGGTGGCCATAACCACACCTACCAGCAGGTGCACAGACACTGCACGGACTTGATACAACATGCGAAACAGCGTGCCAATGCAATCAGCAGGGAACAAGGTGGCCAACAACCCAGCCCCCACTCACACCCACCAAGGAGCTACTAGACAGCCTGGGGACACCCTCAGAACAGCATCCACAAACACTAGCTGCCATCGTGGAGGTGGGTGTCTCCCAACCAATGAGCCTGGAGTTGCCTGGTAAGTCACTACTGCATATATGACTATTATATCCCATTTAGTTGCATGTGTCACTGTACAATATGTAATGTAACATCATATGCAAGGTATGCTTACACACATGCCGTATACTACAGTATGCTACCCTGTGTATGCACACATGTGCATACTATATGCTATTGTACAGGCAAATGTGTTAACATGCACAGTGCACTCTGTGGCTGTCATGGATAATGTTCAAACAGCTGTGTCACCCCTATACAGGTACCTCTGGCATGCTGCACAGACGTCAGTCCATTGCAGGTGAGACAGTTGTCAGTATCAGGCATATTGATGCATATATCTATTTGCCATGTGACCAGTTAACACATATACACATAATGTATGGTCCAGTCACAATATACAGGTTGCATCTGTCATCATTCACACTGGCTACCCATGTGCAATATATACAAACTAAATGAAACAACGACATGAAACCACAGTATCTGTCATTACTAGATGTGTGGACAGCTGTGCATACAACAGTGGAGGTGTTGTTCAATGTAGGCATATGTACTATACATTGGAACAACACATGTGTGGTACGCAAACAGTACCACACAGTGAGCTGGGATATGGGCAGCCCACAGGAGTCACCATTGTGTAATATGCCCCTGCAATGGGTGCACACATTGTGATGTGCCATCTGACATGTCCCAGACATGTAGTGTTCCGGCTGCAATATTGTCTCACTATCCCATAATACATACCCCACATACCAAACATACAACTCGTTGTCTGCATAGCCCTGTGGACAGTGACATATCTGACATCTATGGGTGTTTGTCATATGGGACAACACAGACATGTGAGATAGACGGCCATCACAAACATTTGGCCAACACATGTTCACACATGGCCATGGAGGATGGCCAGAGACATGTAGCCACACAGCAGGTGTGACGTGTATACACCCTGTTGCACATTGTCCACACATGGTCCAACTATAGCCTTAGTTGACTGATTCTGTTGTTGATCTGGAACACTGGACATCCTAAAAGCCTGTGCACAGCTAGTAGAAGTGTCACTTAATTCGACCATATAAGATGTGTTGAACATCATGACTGTGTCATAGCATGACTGTAGTCACCTGTACAGCCTCCACAGACATTGACACCACATCAGGCCACAGATACCGTACATTTCCCTTGCTGCTGTAGGACATCACTGTCAGCTGTGCACCTCGTGTGAGTGGTACATTAATGTCATGTGGGACATGGTGTATTGACAAGTCTGCCATGTGTGGACATGGTTGCCAGGCAGCTAAGACTTTGTAGTAGTTGTGCAGGGGTATCATCCGTAGGTCTTCCAGTGACCTGTCACATGACACAGCATGGTTTGGTGTGTATACACCTCAGTGATGTGGGTCACAATCCACAGTTATGTAATGTGTATGCACACAGTTATGGCTATGCACTGTGTGCGTATTACACACTGTATAGCAATATAGACACCTCATGATGCCATGCAATGGCACAGTGTCTGTACTTCACACAGTATAGCAATGGAGACACCTCACACTACCCTTCAATGCTCATGCACATTTGCTAAAAGGGCATTCTATCTGTAGGACATACAGACAACACTGCAATGTGATACCCATTACAACGCTGTACATGTGCCAGGACACCATTGTGTCAGACATGTATGTATGTCAATGCACACGTCAGCAGATTACATGTCAAGATCACTTCAGCCATATGTACTGTTAACCTGTGCTGGTCCACATGGTGTATCACAGGGATGCATGCTTACTACCATGATTGTGTGAACTGCATGGCTACTGATATGACACCTGCTTGCTATTGTGTGCAACCCAGGGAGGTATGCTAACTACCACTATTAATGTCTGAGCTGCATGCCGTCTGCTGTATCACATGCATGCTGCATGCCATCTGTCAAATCACATGCATGGTGTGTCTGTGTGTCTGTGTGTCTGTGTGTGTGTGTGTCTGTGTGTGTGTGCCTGTGTGTGTGTCTATTGTAATGTAGAGTCTTTCTTTGCATTCACAGGTGATGTAGGTGCATTACCCTCCTGCGGTCCATCTGATGTTAGTGTTCCCACAGATACTAGCAGTGATGAGCATATGCATGAGGTACAGGCAGGGTTGTCAGGGGCTGAATCTGTGCCAATGGCTGCCATCCCAGCTATGTCCCCCTCTTCCCCGCACACAGTTCTCATGCCAACACATAACCCATCACCAGTGGCCATAGAGGAAGGACAGTCAGCATGTGTTAGCTTGGAACAGGAATGTGTGGTGGCTACAGAAGGTGTGTCTCCACACCATGGTGTCAGTGTAATGACTGCAGATGTGCCGCACAGGCATGTGGCCAGTGCTGCTCGTAGGAGGACCTCTGGCAGACATGCACCTGCAGGACAGAGCACAGCAGCTGGTGTCACCAGACGCATGTTCCAGACTGTAATGGCAGCACAGGCACGTGCTGAACAGCAGAACAGAGAAGGGCAGAGGCTTCAGAGGGCTGCTATCTGTACTCTAAATGACAACATCCAGGCATTGGCAAATGCTCAACAGCAGCTTGCTGATGTTCTGGACATGTGATTTGGTGACATGGTTGGAATCTTTGAACATCTGGTAGCAGTGAGGTGTAGGCCACATGGACGTAGGCCAGCTACACCACCTAGTGCAGGTCAACGTGAATGAGCCACCTCACATGCCCGCTCCCATAGTGCCGGTAGCAGTAGCAGTGCAGCTGGTGCTGCGCTGTCCACACCAGGGCACAGCAGGCCACGTGGATGTGGCCCTGGACATTCCCAGTGGGGACAAGGTTCCAGTGGACATGTGTCATCGGACAGTAGCCAATCTGTACCTCCGCCTTGTAGTGCCCGTGCAAACCCTGGCAGGCACAGGTCACGTGGCCATGGCTGGACACAGTGAGCTGTACATCCTGGTTTGTACAATCTGGAGCTGTCAATAATACCCCTGTGTAGGCCTGACAAATGGCAGAACTGTGTGCACACATACACGCACACAGCTGAAACATCTGTAGGGCACTGCAACACCCACATGCATAATGACCACACATGTCCAATCAGATCACCGGCCCTTACCCACAAACATGATGTCATCCACTGATGCAGCCTGTGCCCCTGGCAAACATTATCACCCTGTGCATATGATGATGCCTATGCCACATCCCTGTCATCCACACCATCGGTGCAGGGACATGCTCATATGGTCTGATGCACAAGGTGAACAGAATAGTGAGATAAGTGTATATTACATTAGTTGTGTACTGTTGACACGCACCAGACATACCATGTAGTACAGGTTTATAATGCATTGTTATATGTTCACAGTACGTGTCTTGGTAACAACGGTAACAGCATGTTGGTAATTATGCCCTGCTTCCCTCCTTAAGGTCTAATTGCATGTGCCATTACATTACAGTGTTTGCAGTTGGAGTGCATTGTTGTATGTTCACAGTATGTGTCTTGGTAACAACAGTAACTGCATGTTGGTAAGGATGCCCTGCTTCCCTCCTTAAGGTCTACTTGCATGTGCCAATAAGTAGCAGTGTTTGCAGTTTCACATGTGTAAATGTGGTGTACTCACAGGCATATATGGCAATACCAGCATGCTATACATAGCCTCAACCTTACTGTTAGAAAGGCTACCATTCCACAGATGTCCACACATCTACTGATCCAGAAGCATGTGGGCTGTTTAATAGGCTACAGTGGCTAGAGACGTGACATTCATACCAGGTCACATCACAGGTATGGTGACATGGTGCGGGGGGTTTACACAGCGGTCTGGCCGATGATAACGTTAGAGGCCACTTGATAGCATGAGGCCTCACTGTGTAGCAGTAATACACTGTCACATTACAGGATGAGAACACACACAGACAAATACAGAAACACACAGTAACATGCCGACACTCACGGGGTCAACAACACTATAACGCACACTCGATAGTGTTGAGGTGAGGACCTCTGCCTATGTGGTAATCACCCTCACAGTACTGTGCACCCACATGATGTGACACAGAGAATGAACATGTACAGGTAGCCAGTAAGGCTGAGACCGATGGCATCAACAGGGTAGTAGACTGCATCACCAAGAGGGGTTAGGGATCCTGTCTGTTCTGTATGGTAGCATACACCCTCACTCCATGCACCAGACAGCCATACATACATACACACACACACACACACACACACACTGTGGAGTCCACAAATGTCATTCACATACAGATAGCTGACATGTGTGTGATACACACACCACCCCTGCCTACGTCATGCTTTCTGCACTGCAGTATGTACAGATCTCTACAACAGTGTACAGGGGTGTGTAACAATTGGGATGTATTCCCCACCATACGTGGCATATATGGTCACACAAGCAAACACACATGGCAGTACTGTGAATCATACACCTGCTATATGATGATACGTCTGACAGACATGCAGCAGTATTGGCTGCATTATGTGTACCAATGCTACCTTCAGCAATTGTGCTGCTATATGCACACGGGAGGATGTAAGTGTTACAGGTGTCAAGTGATTTACAGTTAGTAACACCCTGACCGCTGTGTAGGTTGTATGTCTTCATCTTCAAGTAACAGTAACATAGTGTACTGTTTGCACATGTAATGGTAGGATGGCTTTTGACACACCTGTGAGCCGTCTTCAGCAAACATCCATCTGCAAAGGTGGAGCACCACTTTATGTACACACATCCATCCATACCTGATGTACATCCTACCGTACTGTCAGTATTTCACCATATACAGGTGTCAATGATGGGGCTGCATTGCAACTGCATGTTGTAGTTAGGCACAGATGAATGACATACATCAGCTACTGCACATGCATGGTAGCTGCATGCACACCACTACATGTACATGTGCGTTGGTCCTACATTCCTGTCATGTAGCCATGTTTGTATGCATTGCAATTGGTGGACATGTGTGATGACATACATAACACATGAACTGTTGTATGATATGATGGTTGTCATGGGTAACTAGTACAGAGGGAATGTTACCTTGGTCAACATTGCTACCTTATGTATTGTTAGCATTCAGCAGCCATAGACCTACCTTCCATGTGCATGCGTGTGATTGCTGTAGCCACTTGTCTGCAAGGAGGACAGCAAAATCTATGCTATGTACATATGTGTTTTGTGTGTGTGTCTGTGTGGGCCATGTACATACCCACTGCGATTACATGTATGTCATATCCAAACATGAGTGTTCTTTGGTGTACAGCGACAGTCATCTGTTACAGCTGTGTAAGACCCAGGGCCCCTGTTATGTGTAGGTAGACCTGGTTATGAACAGTGGTATCATTGCATTGCATAACACATGATGGAACCCTGTCAATAATGTGTAGTCTGCACAGTTGCTGTAGACCTATGTACAGTCCACTGGTTATGCATCACATGGTGTTGTGGTAATGTATGGATGTGTGTTCCTGGTCCAAGGACATGGTGATGTCTGAGGGCTACATAGTAGAATGCGGCATTTACCTCTGTGATCTGCACCTGAGACATCTGTGATGGCTCTTGAGTGTGTACTGGTCAGTACATGTGAGTGGCCTTCATGTATGTGGGGACAGTAAAATCAAACTGTGCCCTTCCGTGTTTAGAATCCGTGTACATGCAAGACAGCCCTTCGCTACTACTAAGTGTGTCAGCAAGCCCAGTACGCCGTTGTGTAGATGGACACACAGTACATTCCAAACAGACGTGTGATACTAAGTGTGTGAGCATGCCCAGTGACACCTTGTGTCAGTTATGTGCCTCTGTGTATGGGCATGGCCATTGAAATCCTGTATAGCGATGGTGGTCATCCAGGCAACAGATGTCCATACCCCACGTCAGGATGGACTCCTACATTCCTTGAAGGGTGTACTGTCTGTGGCGCGTCTCATGTCTACGTAGTGTTGTAATAGTGCTCCGTAGATAGGCAGTTGTCCCGCTCACACCACTGCCGTGTGTTTGTCTACGTCTACCTTGTGACAGTAATATGCTTTTAGACTGCTCACTCTCTATACATTCCCTATTGGCGTCGTTGCCTTTGCAGATGATGTCATCCACCTAGAAGTATGCCTCTGGGAGTGCTGTGTTCCAGTAATCTTGGTAGCGCATTCTGTAACTGTATAATGCTATACTGTGATAAGGTAGTTAGGTGTATGTTAGACTCCCAGCCCTGCCGTGTGTGTGTGTGTGTGTGTGTGTGTGTGTTTCCAGCTGCCTGCGGACAGAGTAATGCTTTTAGATGGCTCACTCCCCATGCATTCCCTATCGGTGTCTTTGCCTTTGCGGATGATGTCATCCACCTAGAAGTATGCCTCTGGGAGTGCTGTGTTCCAGTAATCTCGGTAGCGCATTCTGTAACTGCGTAATGCTGTAGTGTGATAAGGTAGTTAAGTGTATGTTTGACTCCCAGCCCTGCCAAGTGTGTGTATGTGTTTCCAGCTGCCTGGGGACAGATTAATGCTTTTAGATGGCTCACTCCCCATACATTCCCTATCGGGGTCTTTGCCTTTGCAGATGATGTCATCCACCTAGATGTATGCCTCTGGGAGTGCTGTGCTCCAGTAATCTCGGTAGCATGTTCTGTAACTGCGTAATGCTGTAGTGTGATAAGATAGTTAGGTGCATGTTCAACTCCCAGCCCTGCCAAGTGTGTGTGTGTGTGTTTCTAGCTGCCTGGGGACAGAGTAATGCTTTTAGATGGCTCACTCCCCATACATTCCCTATCGGCATCTTTGCCTTTGCTGATGATGTCATCCACCTAGAAGTATGCCTGTGGGAGTGTGGTGATGCTGACACTCGGTAGCGCGTTCTGTTACTGCGTAATGCTGTAGTGTGGTAGACTAGACAGGTAGGTGCTCGATTCCAAGGCATAGCAGGTGTGTGTGTTTGGCAGTTATACCGTATGTGTTGGTATCTTTGGGTGGCTAGCTGCGGGATGTGTTCAGTGTGTTTTGTTGCTGACCTTTATAGTGTCCACAGCCCTCATAGTCTACCAAGACACTGGGTTGTCAACACATACATTCACCAATAGGTCTGGTGAGTAAATGTCAGCAGCCCTACTCTTACCCTTGATACAGTCTGACCCGTGTGACGCAACAAAACACACATGCCTTGATAGTAATAACACTACATGATGCAGGTGGCACATGTAGTTTCCTTTTCATTCCTGTCTAATGCTTTGCTGTCATGTGGTCCGCTGTTGTGATATATATGCAATATCTACATATGTGTGTACATGTATATGTGTGTATGTATATGTATATATATATATATATATATATATATATATATATATATATATATATATATGTATATATGTCTATGTATATATATATATACAAATAATATATATGATATATGTAGATATAGAGAGATAGACATAGATGTGAACATATATGTCTGGGGACATCAGCACTATTGAATGTTTGTGCCGGATGATCTGTACGTGATAACCTGGGATATATGTACATCTGCCATGGCGTAGTGGTAATGCACATCGTCTGTAGCGTGCAGGGTCACGGGTTGTAGTCGTGTAGACACCGGTTATTTTGTTGCTGGGACGACCATGGGACATCGAATATGATGATAGTAAGGCACTGCCAGTTGTGTACGGATCTGAGTGACACTGAGCAGTGGTTATTAATTTGGAGGTTCGGTATGGGTCATATGACTATTCATTAGAAGACTATACTATGCAGATGAGGTTGACAATAATATATCCCATTTATCCCCAGGGTGTGATGCAGGTCCCTGGAGTGTATGTGTGTAGTTACCCGGGTGCAGGGCTCGAATATAGTTGACAGTATGGGAGGGGGGTCAGGCATACTGTACGTACATTGCAGAACTGTGCCTCGGGAGTGTTCCTGCCTTAGCACGCCTAAGCTAGGGGTGTGTCTAAACCTGCCTGGTGACATTGGGAGGGATGACAGCAGTGGTGAGGTAGTCAGGGTGTACAGGTTGCACAAACAGGTGTTGATCAGCACAATCAGCAGATGACATGGCCAGCCCACACCTGAACAGTACGGTAATGTGAGCAAGCAGCATACACACAGGTTTCTTCCGCACTCTACACCACCGGTGTATACCTGCGTGGACATGTCACGACACAGTCCAACTAAATGAGAAGGGCTGCAGCAGGCAACATAACCAACATGTGCAGGAGGCTGAGGGCAGTGAGGATGTGTATGCTGCCGAACAACCCTTACTGGGGTGACATAAGACTTTATAGATCCAGGGTGGCTTACCAGGGGCTACATGAGCTAGGGATGGTGGAGTACTATGGGGTGGACAGAGACCTCCTACAGCGGCTTGTTGACCTGTGCCTGCCACACCTGACACATCAAACAGGCCGAGGGAAACCCGTCACAGTGGATACCACTGTATGTGTTGGCCTAGGTGTACTAGCCACAGGTACCTCACACAGCACAACTGGGGATATCATGGGTATCTCACAGGCATCTGCATCCAGAGTATTGCACCAGTTCACAGACGCCATGTCAACACATGCTAGTGAGCACATACATGTCCTCAACACACGTGATTAGTAGACAAGCAATATGCATCAGTTCAACCACATGGATGACTACCCTGGGGTACTGGGTGTTATAGCCTGCACACACATACACATGGAAGCACCACCTGGTGAGCGGGGTAGGGCCTACAGTCACTGCAGGGGCATACCTTCCAACAGCTAGGTCATATGCGATGGCCAGTGCATGAGATTGAATGTGTGTGCTGTCTGCCCTGGAAGCTATGGTGATTCCGATATATGGCTTCTGACACAGCTCTACCACACCAATGCCAATATGGACATCCCCTACAGTCTCCTAGCGGGGGATGCTGGGTAAACACTGGTGTCGTGGCTGATGACACCCATCAGCAATGCACACACACCTGAACACTCACACCATAATGAGGCAGATGCACAGGCAAGACATATAATTGTGCATGTGTTTGGGATGCTCAGTTCACGGTTCTGGTATCCGGACACATCCGGTGGAGCCCTGCAGTATTCACTAGCTACATGCACACAAGTTGTTATGGTATTTGCTATGCTACATGATCTTATCCTGCAGTAACAGTTGCAGCAGGAACAGCATGAGGCAGGGCCACACAGCCCAACACCACTGCCAAGGCCTGTACAGGCACAGTGTGACTTGGCGAAGGAACTACCTGAGCAGGGCACAGTCAACGAAAGGCCATGCACAGTATGACCTGCCCTTGGCAAAGAGGCAACACAAGGCATATGCACTGACACAGTAGGTACCCACGGATTTCCCCTCTCTGACCCGCACACAGTACAATGGATGCCAAGCATGACACTACCTGTGCTCGGCCATGTATAGGAGGTGCACTGTGTGCATCCGACATAGGCAGCCCTCCAGCACCGTCCTCAGGTCCAGAACACCCCCAGGGTACATCTATCGACCTAACAATTGGCAGATGTATTAGAATGTGTATTTACCCATTGCTATGGTATGTATGTGAGCATACAAGTGACTGTGGTGGCCGAATGTTAGGGCAGCAGACAGTACACATCCATAGTGGCACCATGACCTCTGTAGCACATATGGGGGTCACAATGGTAGCCATTAGTACACAGGGTGTCCTAACCCACTGCAGATTATGGGCTGACCATCATGTGTGTCTGTACAGCCCACACACGTTCCATGCAGCTGGACAGGTGTGGACCAATACAGACAAATGATATACAATGGCCTATGGATATGCTCAATGAATGACCCCAACCCCCTAAGACACACACAGCCTACAGCAGGTCAGGCAGTTTGATGTAGGTTGTGAAAGTGAGGACATCCAACACCACTGTGCTGGTATTTAAAGCTGGGATCTGATGTACACTGGTATCCCTCCAACCAGCAATTTAGGTAGGTCCACACACTGACATGGAGTACCTGGCATACCAGTACAGTAGCAGCAGATGTGTACAATTGTCAGCTGTGCCCCCCGTCCAACCTACACATGTGAGAGCCATGTGCGCCACCCACGGTGCTGTGTAGGACTGTGGTTGCGGTCAGATGTCCCCCCACACTATGCAGACATGTAGCAACTGTCAATGCCACATGACCATTAGCTACCCTGCAGACACAGCATGACACCTGTCTGTGTAGAACGGAGGGGTCAGCAACACAGTACTAACTATCTGGACATGTGACACATGCGATACAGTTGACCATACTTGGCATGCTCACACACATGACAGTATGACGGTAATGTCAGTCGACAACATGCGTAACAGTCATACTGGGCATGCTCACACACTGAAACACAGGACGCCCAGGCATGCAGTGGTCCGGACATATCTGCCAGTACATTGCTATACTGTTGGATGACTGCGCTGTATGGTGTGTGTGTGTGTGGTCTATTGTCTGTACATATGCCATGGTCTATTGTTAATTCACATGAGCTATGTGCGCAGGGTACTGCTACCAACACGTGAATAGGGTGGTTCTTTGTTTGCGGACAGACCGACGCCTTTGGATACGGACTGGGTAAGGCACATTCCAGCAGCTGGGAGCAGTTGTGCATGAGTTTGCACAGTGTTAAGCACTGCTGACCTCTGGTAACAGCACCTTATACCCATTTAGACTCCACATTTCTTTGACAGTGCACTACTGGCATACTGGTAGACAAACACGCTTACAGCCACTCGCTCACTGACATTTCTACTTACATTTCTCACTCACGCTGGGTGTGTGCAATCCCTTGTGATACGTATTACATCGGACTACATGACTACAGTATTGGGTATGTGTAACCATTTGGCAACGGCAGGCGTTCGACTGTACGGACTCAGCGGCCTGTCCAGTGACGTAATCATATTATATGCGTGTTCCTCATATGATCTGCTCCCATCTGCCTGATACATTGGAACCGATACTCTGCAATGCTGACATGTGAATATGATTTTAATGCAGCTGTCCACTGAGTCATGCTACCGCCTACCTACTTTACGTTTTCCACCTTTCAGATTGCACGACGGGAGACTGTAGGAGTGACACCTTTCCCACTTTGCATGGGACAGTCCCTCATTAGGCATATGTCATTTGACAATACCAGACCTCTCAACCAATCATGGACAAATTTCTACTGAATCAGGGACAAGTCAAGAAAACATCAGGGACAATCAGGGACACTTTTAAAAACGTAGTGCTATTAACTTGAAACATTGACAGAATCAGAGCATATCAATTAATACACATTTTCTGAAGTAAAAGAAGTTTATAACTCTTACTTATTGTCATTGTCATTAGTCATTAAGTGTAATTCACCACCTTTCCTCCAAAAGTCACTAATTTTAGGAGGGATTCAGAGGGACAGAGTTAAACTTTCAGTCAAAATCTGGGACGTGCCTGAAAATCAGGGACATTTGAGAGGTATGGACAATACTCTAGCCATTGCAACTGTCCTGATTAGGGGACATTCTCATGTTGTACATGTCTGTAGTGGTTGCTTGTTACATGTCTTGTATACCTGACACGTCGATAAGTTATATATAGTAGCATAAGCAACTTTACTGCTTTTAGACTACGCTTTGATTTGTGCCGATATGTATATTTCTGTACTATGCATGGCTGTAGGTATGTTCTGCCCTGGTACGTCTGACATTTCTACAGAGCAGGTTCCACTTTGGCCATTCAGAATGGTGGTGGCCCTATAGATCCTATATGTAGAGCTATCACATGTGTCAAGGCAACACATACCCACAGCCAGTGGTAAACTGATGACTTCCATGGTTTGCATACGTTAAGGTTATTCTTGTAGCATTATAATTGCTAATACTGTTTCCTATTACATGTAGCTGTTTCTGATACAACAAATTAATTTCTGACACCACTACACACACTATATAGCCTCCTTTCCCGAACTCACAGGCCATGTGCCATAACTGTCATTTTGCAGGACGCAACTGCCCAGATGGATGTGTCCCTCAAAGGCGTACGGGTGTTGAACCTCATCTATTATGCTATAATCTACCTAAGGTGGTCAGCAAATTATGCACTTTCCATCACTAGCAGACTTCACATACCAATGGGTGTGAATGAACACTGTATCAGGAACAATGCATAACACCCTGAGGGACACATTTAAATGATTGGTTCTATTAACCAGACACATTTACAGTTACAGAGCATATGTATTCATTCACATTTGTCAAGGTACATGCTTTTTATGACTCATACATGTTGTCATCTGTCATTACCTGTATTCTGCCACCTGTCCACCTAATATCACTAGTTCTGGAAGTGTTTAGTTGGACTTTGTTACATTCTGATACATAACTATGGACGTCCATGCTAATCAGGTACACGGCACTGATTTGGTCTCTATGTATTCCCCCGATGGTTTACAGACTCTCCGGTAGATGTGCTCTTCAGGGTTGGGAGGTGTAGGCGTATGCTATGCCCACATAGGAATATTAATGACTTCCACTGGGCGGGCCTACTACATCTCTGCCAACCAGCACCTGCACACTTAAGCCCATTATTGCATACCCATGGTCCACCTACCTGACACCCCTCTACAGCAGTCATGACAAATACTTACTGCGAGCGCAGCTGGGGTATGAGCACAGCCCTACACATTGCCCACTCTCCCCGTCTCGGGACACATGTCGTACATTTTGTCAACCCATGTATTATCACACTTGCACAACCTACTGTTCCATGTACACCTACATCCTGCTCGCATCGATGACAACAGGTTCACACGTACCCTGGATTTTTGGGGTCCCGCAAGGGACTCCGTTATCCATGTTTAAAGTGTAGACCTTGCAGATCTCTCCCACTGGTACTTTCCTACCGGTGTTTTGGACAGCGGCAGTGTATTGATCTGTATTGCCTGTCTGTATCTGCCCGGTCTAGCTGGGCAGTGTGGGGGGTACAATGTTTATTTATTGGACCTCCCAGTCACATATGCCCGGGCTGTAGATATGTTACCCCTAATTGCTGTAAAGTAACCTAGTTATGTACATGTGTATATCTACAATGACATATATATTTGTTTTGTGTGTATGTCTATATATCAATACCTGTTGTTTGTGTATATATATCTATCTATATATATATCCGTAGTATATTCTTGTGTGTGTGTGTATATATATATATATATCTATATATATATATATATATATATATATATATATATATATATATATATATATGGGTCTACTACTAATTACCGACACGACGATTCCCCGACGGAAAACTCCCCGACGCCAGATGACCGACATCACACAAACCCGACAACGCAAAACACCGAACACCATTACACCGAACACCATTACACCGACACACGGAACGTAAACAACACGCGACACTACATAGCATACACACTAGCCCTGACCAAAACCCTAACCCTAAGGTCCGACACTATCGCACACTTCACCTACCTGCACCCTAACCCTAACTCACTTAACCCACCCCTAGCCCAAGCTCCGACACTAACGCACACATCACCTACCTGCACCCTAACCCTAACTCACTTAACCCACCCCTAGCCCAAGCTCCAACACTAACGCACACATCACCTACCTGCACCCTAACCCTAACTCACTTAACCCACCCCTAGCCCAAGCTCCGACACTAACGCACACATCACCTACCTGCACCCTAACCCTAACTCACTTAACCCGTCCCTAAACTACAGTCCCTCACTAGCACACACTTACCTTACCCGAACCATACCTCCGACACGAACACACACTCACCTTTCCCACAGCCTAACCCGACATCCCACAATCTCGAGCACTTACCTGACCGCTCTAACTCTGTCACCATCGCACACTTACGTCGCGATCGCACATTCCCTTGTCGGTCTTTCTGCTGTCGGCAAATCACCCTGTCGGTACACTTACCTGTCGGTCATCTGGCCGTGAGTTTTCCGTCGGGAATCGTTTGGCATTAGTAGTAGACCCATATATATATATATATATATATATATATATATATATATATATATCTATTATATATATATATATATATATATATATATATATATATATATCTGTATAAATATATCTGTGTATATAAATTAATATATATATATATATATATATATATATATATATATACGTTTTTATCTATGTATACATCTGTGTGTCCGTTAACCTATACATTTCCTGGACATAGACACTTACACATGCGTATTGGGTTTTATCCCTGCTTCAACAGCATACTATTGCCTTAGTCATTATGACAGCGACACTTCACTCCGGTGAACTTGTGATCAGTATATTGCACGTTATACAGCGGGCAGATGTCGCACATTTTTCATGTCTGGGGTGCCGCTGATAAGTGTGATGTGATAGTGTCATTCGACCTATTACTCATATGCGCAAACCTATTATTCCTGCTACTGTGTTTGTTTCTGTGCACATTCATATTATTACTGTTGATAGAATGAGTGTTTGTGTTACTGAGACTGTATGTCAACATATTGATGTCTTCATGTAGTTGTGTCTTTCTGCTTTTCCCGGTTTGGGGTTGTCACAGCAGAACTCCGTTCCACTCATGGGTGGCGTATAGGTTTACATGCCGGGCTGCCAGCCCTGACTCACGCACAACGTCCGACAATGATACACCCATTCACGCATGTCTCCACGCAAACGACGCTTTATCTGGGAATCACACCTACATACTAGCTGACCTCCACGGGCCGCTCCATTGCACCCGGCGCAACATACCCTAGCACTCTTGTGTCCATAATCGCATATCCATAGTTTCTCCAGCACACTCGTGTTGAGTTTCCATGCATAACAGCCATTATACACCTGATATCGCAGCCATGACACACCTTTACACATTGCCCTCTCCTGAGCGTTGGGGCCCTACACACATTTTGTACCGCCTCATGTATTCACAGGCTCACCATCCATTCATATTTGCACATACGTGCCTTTCCCAGTGTTATGGATTACAAACAGTTTGCGGGTTACAAGTCTAGGTGGTCGCAACAAGTACTACATTCCGTCTGTTTACAATGTTGATGTAGCACTTCAATGAATTATGGCCACTGGTATAACCCTGCCTCTGGTGTGAATAGCGGTGCTCTACTCACACTTGTTCAGCTTTATCTGACATACGCTGCGAGCACTTTATAATTCCTTACTTGCTCTAGATTCCCTTCACAAACCTTATGTATATATATATGTGGTACTTACGTATTATCGCAACCAGATTTTTGTGATAATACCATTTGCTTCCCGGTGTGTGAATGTAACCAGGAATGTATGCAGAATTACAGTGGCAATGTTAACTTTATGAAAAGACATTGTTTAGGCAGGAAGAACAGTGTACAGTTTAAAAAATGACTGTTTGAAGTTATGCCATTTCCCAACATCATGTCACTCATGAGACGCCCGCGACTGAACAATCCACAAGTATGCGGCCCTAAAACATCCAGAAAACATCCGCAAGTATGCTGTCCGAAACATCCAGAAAACATCCACAAATATGCTGCTCGAAACATCCACAAGTATGCTGTCCAAACCATCTAGAAAACATTCAAACAGTAACTGCTATCCATCTGAAAACTAAAAAATCATCCGGTACTGTCAGATACTCCATACATGTTTGTCTTACACCTAACAGCACATGTAATATTACGTTTAGCCTCTGTTGTACAAGTACTTTATCTATTTGTTCTTCTCTTTAACTGAAATTCTTTTCAAATGTTTGTAAAACAAAGCCAATGATTTACCCCCAAAATTTGCTGCTCTTGATATCTTATTCTCTGAAAAAAAATGTATTGTCAACTTTGGAATAATCCTTCTTGCAGTACAGCAGCAGTTCAACCAAACATTTCCCAGGTGTTCTCGTTTCATTTCCAGCAGAATGACAGCAGTGTAAGCAGTTTTGAAGTGCGCAAACAGGATTCCCATTTCCACGTTAATTTTGCTTATGAATTTGTGAAAAAAATAGGTTGTATCCATAGAAAACATCAAATTCAGCCTTAACTTTACTCCCACAATCCGTTTTTGGGCCAACAAGCATATTACACGTAAGTACCATATATATATATATATATATCGAAAATCTGGTTGCGATATATAATATATATATATATATATATATATATATATATATATATATATATATATATATATATATATGTCTATATATATATGTATATATATATATGTATATGTATATGTATATATATGTATATATATATATATGTATATATATATATGTATATATAGATATATATATGTATATATAGATATATATATATGGATATATAATTGCATATTTCCGTTATGTCTGTGGATATTTATCTATCTATCTATCTATCTATCTATCTATCTATCTATCTATCTATATAAAAGTTACAGCTGTACAAGACAACATACATTTGCTATGCTAATAGCTGCGTACACCCGCGCAGGCACACTTGCATCTACTTATTCTGAGTTACATATGTTTACTGGCACTTCTTTGGGATTACATGTGCCTTATTCCTTATGAAAGTACCACTTTGATGGAATCTGGTTAATGGACTCATGCGAACACGGTCACCTTTACATGTATAAATGTTGGCTTTACAGCACAGAGGCATTCATTACACAATTAATATGTGCTATAGTTGTACTTGAGCCAGGAATGCCTTTACGTTAGGCGGATGCTCTAACCACTACACTATTGTTGTTCTGGCTCATTTATATGTATACCCATGGTTCATAGCTACTCTGACATACGCCTCACCGCTTCCCTTACACAGCAGGCATCCATTCTCCTGCTGGGAAAACTGCAGTACTATACTTACGACATTCCCTGTTTCCTACTGCTCTGGACCTGTGCTGCATGTCTACTCACTCCAAGGATATTCAGAACTCCTACGCTTATAGTCCTCGCACATACGCATGTTTGATTGTCAGGGTGTTCATGTGCTGGTCCGGGTTTAGGCTCGGCTGACTGGTGAACAGATATCAGACGTAGCACATGGACACAGTCCAGATTTTAATATTCTACCTGTGTTTACAGACGCAGGTGTTTGGGCACCTCTGACCACATTATTAGGTCGGCGCTACATAATTTAGGGCGGGGAGTGGTTCCACTACATAATGCAGGGGGGGGGGTTCCATGTGTTTTCCTTCCCATTTGACTATTTCATTAATTTATAGATACAATGAATATTATTCTGGACATCAGTTATAAATTCACTACAGGTATGCAATAGTCCTGTCAACAGATGTGACAGTTGGTGTACTTATGTGTACGGACCTCTGTGATACTCGGGGACTCGCTTCTACAGTGACAGAGACAAGGCTATGACAACTCAGGGACAATCACGGACACTTCTACCATATTAGTACTATTAACTTGGAACGTGTTGACAGATTCGTAATACTACTAATTTTCTGCAGTTAAATGCATCTATTACTCTTCATTGTTGTAAGTAGTCATTCTCATTCAACACCTTTCCTCCAAAGGTCACTGGCTTTGTGAGTAGTTAAGAGTCTGGCCAGTTATTGTGCAAATGCTCTGACCATTGGTAGCGTTGACATTGTCATATGTACAGGTTGGGATATATTCTGGGGACTAGGATTGCCACCTTTTCAAATGGCCAAGGTGGGACATTTTTGGAACACACATCAGATTTTACAGGCTGACACATACCCACGGTCAGTACAAAGGGTAGAACTTTACTTTTTTGCCTAAATAAAAGCTGATTCTTGTAACGGTTTAGTTGCTTATTCTGTTTCTTGTAACATTTAGGTATTTTAGATACAGAAATAATTATTTTATGCAACTATTACATAACATATGGGACATAATTATGTCCTACAATCTCAGGACATTTGCCATTTTTAATATTTTTTTGTCAGGACACAACTGCCCAAAGAGGGACTCGCAAAGTGGGACAGGTGGTAACCCTACTGGGGACACCAGATTGTTTAGGCCAACACATAGCCACGGTCAGTGCAGGTTTAGAACATTCATTAGTTTCCTAGCTGTTTGCCTATACCTTTAGCACTTTTGTTGTTTGCCTGTTTCTTGTACGAATTACGTTTATTCTATCCTGACGTGACCACTTTAGGCAACTGTTACATGCAGTATGGTACATACTTATTTCCTACAATCACAGGACATTTGGCATTGTATCATTGTTGGTCAGGTCACACCTACACACACAGTAATTGTCCCTCACACAGTGGATCAGGGGGTATCCTGTTTACGTCAGTGCCTTCATCACCCTTATTCCATGTGCCACTATGCGAATGTGTGCAATATATTCTCTCACTTATTCATGTCGGGACACATGCATCACGGGCAGGTGTTTGATCCTGGGTAGTAGGCTCTGCATGACCATCTAGGGCTGGACAGTCTCGTGCACCACTACTGCACATTCCTACTTGTGTCCAGATGTCTACAGGACTGGACATCGTGTCTTGATACCCATTCTAATGTTTACACAGGTTACTTATCCCATGAGGGATATCCAAAAATTTAACAAGACCGATAATAACAAGACCGATACCGACCATTCTTCTGGCATTATGAAAATGTGCTGGGGGTTTTACATGCAAGGGATACATAGTTTGCGATCCTGAAACTGCCTAGGGTGACACTACCTAATACATATACGTAGTGGTCACTATGTGTAGATGTGGCTGCGCCAAACTAGTAGGCCAAGTATGGCTGGATTTGGTGGACATTCAGGTATGGGGGCGGGTTGTGTGCTGTGGAGGGGATGCTGGGTAGTCTATTATGCATCCAGGTGTGTTGCATTTGATATGGCCAGTTCCATCAGGACCAATCTGTGGGTATGTGCCGGTGTCATTTCTGTACATTTGTATCGCACATTTTAATATTCATATGTTTGTGGGATTGTGTTCTACAGTATGGCCTGTCTGGTTGTATTGAAGATGTGTATACATGTTTTTGTGTTTCTTTCTGCTTCACCCGCTGCTCCCTCATACACCTCCAGTTAACCTATTCTGCATACGACACAGTCTCGCCTTTGAGGATTATACCATTACCCATCCCTCCCACACGCATATTCCTGACACTCCATCCATCACTGCTTTGGTTGATGGCCCATGACATGGTCAAGGTAACACATTGCATACCCTACATATGTCAGGTACCTGTATGGTTGTGTGGACTACCGTGCCATGTTTGACCTTCCACATGCTATACCTCACGCACATAGGTACACGCCCATACTTAACTTTCATGACATGGTTGGTATACCCGGGTAATACCCGTTCAACTGTGACACATCCTGACAAGTTCGGCTTGGACCGCAGATGTGTGGATTTTGGCCGACTGTTCTAATCATTGGTAGGATGCCACCTTTTCCTATGTCCAGGATGGGATATATTCCGGACACATATCTGATTGTACTGGACAACACGTACCCACAGTCAACGCTATGGATAATACTGTTCCTTTCAGCCTACATGTTGCCTTATTGTTGTAGCAGTTTATATGCTCCTTCTGTTTCGTTTACATGCTTATTCTATTTCCTGTCACATGTGGTATGTTAAATATGGACATACCTATTGTATGTGACTATTACATGCGTTGTGGGATATAATTCGGTCATACGGTCACTAGATATTTACATTTATTGTGTTTTTTGTTATGGACACATCTGCCCAGCTGTGTACTCTCCCTCACAATATGGGTCAGCTGGTGACCCTGACCATTGGGCTGGACATACCTATTGGCGGCGCGCTAACATATGATGCATTTCACTTCCACTTGGTATAACTATCTACACTGCGTTGGACTACGGGCACACGGTTTTCAATGTCATTTGTTCGCGGGATAGGGACCCGTTATTCCCTACCGTGCATTTGTGTTTGCTTCTTCATTTTGTGTTCGCAGGAACTGTCTTGCATGCTCTGCATATGTTTCAGTATCCACGGACACTGACAGATGTGATTACTATTGCTTGCAAATTGTTATATGCAAGCATTTTAGGTTGCACATCAACAGCTGACATTTCCATGCCTCCGTGCTGCACTTCAACACGCCCTATGCACTCGCGCTCCTTTCCTATGCACGTGGCTGTGGCGGCAGCGCACCTTCATTAATATGCATTTGGCACTACTGCGCCATCTTCACACCACACGGTCGGCGCAAGCCTAACGCTGGCCTTGCACCGAGCTTCATGAATCCCGGGGAGTAATGTATTCAAAGAAATAATTACAAACACACACACATATGGGCCTTCTGAAGTGCAGCTCCATTAATTCAGAATTTACTATATGTCAAATTTCCATAATGGAAATGTAGTTCTCCTGTAGCAATGTCAATTAATAAAGTAAGTTGCAATGTTTGTATCCTTTATCCCATGGGCTTGATTCCCAGCTGTTACAGTAATATTGTAACATTGTATAAGCCCCAGAATGAATATGTCATAATTCATTATCTTTAACCCAACAAACTGCAAATCTTAAAAGCCATGGCATTAAGCATTCCATTGTTGAACACTGAAATCTGTGATAATGGGTGGAGCATAATATATGGCAAAACGTAATGCCAGTTTTCACCCCTTTACTGATATGTGATGGAAGTAGTGCCAATGTGTCTGTCAAGAAATCCTTTCAATTAACTATGGAAAGCAACAAAACAGTTTAAGAAGATTTCTGGACTATCATTTAATGAAAATAAAATCAATATGTTACTAATAAATATGAACAAAGAAGCATTAAATAAAAATTAAATAAATATCTTTCTAGAAATTATACAATTAAATAATTAGGAGTTAAAATTACAAATGACATAGATACAACAGTGCAACTAAACTATAAAGAGATTTTGGATAATATCAAAAAACTCATACATAAATGGAATAAGCAATTTTTTTACCATGGAGGAAAGACTATAGATAATTAAAATGATTATATTCCCGAAAATTCTGTATTTTATACAAGCTTGCTTGCTATCTTCACCTAAATCATATTTAAAACACTTTGAAGGGTAAATAACAAATTTCTTATGGTACCCTAAAAAAACTAGAGTTGCCCTAAGAGATCATTTTGACAAATGGGAAGAAGGTGGAATAGGCTTACCAGATTAGAAGGATATATACAACTGTCAGCTTTAAAAAACATTTTTCTATGGTTAAACAAACAATATACTTCCAAATGGAAAGTAGTATGTGAAAAAATCTGGTTAAAAGCCACTTATGATACAATAAATAAACATATGTAAATAATACCGAATAACTTACTTTGGTTATTGAAGGAATATATGGCAACGGGGAAACACAAAAATATAAATTCTAAATTCATTATCAATACCCTAAAGTCTTTTATGCACTTTGTAAACAAAAATCTGGATATAAAAGCATGGTCTCTTTTTATATTCCCAATAGCATATAGAAAAAATAATATTATAACTCAGGATTCAGTGGCAGTTAAAACAGTAAGAATGATCTAATTTACTGGCATCAGTTGATAAATACTAATAAAGTACTAATGATAGAGGAAATTATTAATGAGTTCAACCTTGAAAATAAGATGCAGTTAACACTGCATGCATTAAGACAAACAGTTTTAACCAACAGGCAATACTGCAGAAGCCTGTTAGGGAAAAGGTTCCTAAGTTCATAGAGGAGTTAATAACACTGATGGAATTTCCCACAAATGGGAAAGGAATTTTATCAGTGTTGTACAAATTAGTTAAAGAAACAAGAGTTCCTAATAAAAAAAAAATATACGAAAATACTATGAAACAGTTAATGGTAAAATGCCAGATGATAAAGATAAAAAAGTAATTCTTACATCTCCAAAACTAACATCTTTATCACTATAATGGCAACTTTTCACATGGCAATTTATACATAGAACATACTTAGCACTGCACAAATTAGAGTTAATATATAATAAAGAAAAAAGAAAATAGATGCTGGAGGTGTAAATCACAATCAATAGCCAATTGGCAACACATGTTCTATGAATGCCATTTACTTAAACAATATTGGGAGAGTATTAACTATTTTTTTTACAGGCACTGTTCGCTGATAATTTCCAACTTACAAAATCTCTAATTTTGTTGAATATACCTGTGCTGTCTTGTGTTCCAAGGCAAAAATATGTAATTTTGTGGAATCTCCTTGCTATTGCAAGGAAAAATATTACACAGAACTGGAAAGCTGTAACTCCTCCCAATTTTAAACATTTCAATAACATGGTTTTATCAGTCTCACAGTTGGAATTGAAAACAATCAAGGAAAGAACAGAATGACCTACATAGATTCATAGGTAGGTACTAGGCTATCTACCCGAGGGCATTTATAAACCTAGCCAGAATGTGTTGGCTTTTGCCGCCCCATTGATTAATTAACTGATCTTCTGTCAAGCAGAGACAATGAAGTGATCCCAGGGGTGTATTTTCTGTTACCCATCCACTTGTCAAGGTTTGTCTTGAAGAGTTTTAGTGAGGGGCTCTCCCTGATGTAATTTGGAATTTTGTTCCAAAGCATGGGGAGTCTCTGTGACAGGATTCTATCCCTCCAGCATGTTCTATTTATTGTTGTGGTGAGGTTTAGCTCACTAGAGCGCATGGCTCCCAGTGACTTGGATTTCTTTAGGTGGAGCATGTCCATCAATTCTGAGTTGGACATGGCTTTGTAAGTCAGTCACCTCTGAGTAAGCGATATGCCACTGAGTACAGACGGAGTTTTTTCAGTTGGACTGCATAGGACATATGTTTGAGACCAGTAATCCTCTTGGTGAGGTACTTTTGTGGTCTTTCCAGCTGTTGGAAGTGTCTTGTGAGGTACATCCCAAATGGGGCATTGTACTCTATGATGGGTCTAATGAGTGACAAGTAGAGGGGCATTATAACCACTTTATTTCTAGATGTGAACCCTTTAGTAATTAGATGGGCCACATAGAAGGATTTCCTAATTACTTTGGCAATATGATTGTCAAAGGAGAGATTACTATCTACCTGGGTCCCCAGATCTCTTATTACCTCTTCTGTATTAAAGGGGCTGCCTCCTATGTGGTAATTCATGGGCATTTTGTTTTTCCCAAACAGGATGACTATGCATTTTTTGGCATTTAGCTTGAGGCCATGCCTTTGACACCAGATGTCCATCTCAGTAAGGCCCTATTGGAGGATATCCATGTCAGCCGGAGAGTGAGTTATGGCTCCCAGTTTGCAGTCATCAGCAAACTTGGTTAGCCATAGTCCTCCTGTGTTTGCCTGTACTTCTGAGAAGTATATGCTGAACAGTAGGGGTCCCAGAACCAAGCCTTGCGGGACACCACTTGTGACTGGTTTAGAGTCAGACCTGGAGCCCGCTATTCTTACCGTGTGAGTTCTGTCTGTAAGCCGGTTGGCAACCCATCTCGTGACATAGGGGTTTATGTTCAGGCTGGTGAGTTTTTCTGTAATACCCGAGTGGGGAATGGTGTTGAAAGCCTTGGCGAGGTCAAGGTAGGCTGTGTGAACCACCTTTCCCTCATCTATGGCCTTGGTGACTGTCTTGAAGAAGTCAACCAGGTTTTGTAGGCATGATCTGCCCTTAACAAAGCCGAACTGGGTCGAAAATTCTTAAGCATTGCCTGGCAGAAAGTAAATCAAGTGCTGGAAACAGAAGACAGTAATAAATTATAATCTTATTCAAAGATACATTCAAGAAAACAAAGTTTTTCAAGTATAGGCATCCTATGTAAATAGTTGGTTTTGTAATGTTTGTTTTTGGAATTGTTTCTCCACTTTAAGCTGTGACTATGTAAATATTTCTTTGATATACATACTGTATATATGTTTATGTTTCTGAAAATCAATAAAAATTTATTCAGTAAAAAAAAAAGACATCCTTTCAATTGTGCAAATGCAGTTGGCAAGGCTAGGCATCTTTGTGCAATACCAGTAGCACATGAGATCTGAATTAGGTACCAATTCAGACATATTTTATTAACTTGACTTTTGTAGACATGTCTGGTGAGGGAGAGAACGGTGCTAAATTTAGTGTACGAAGGTGGGGTGTTGAGGAGACCAGGTTATTTGTGACATTACTTGTGAAGTGCTAGAACTGTATACTACTGCAGGGGGATTATGCTGGGACTCGGTATTAAGCTGAGGCTTGGAGCAAATTAGCCAAGGCTGTCGTCAATGCAACAGACATACCACACAATGGTTAACAATGTCATCACCACAACAGTGACCTTTAAAAAGCAGAAGCAGGACTCCTATGTCAATGAGAGGCTGAGTTTAGGACTGATAACGACCACCAGTTGTGTCAGTATATTGACTCATAACCTGTCTATGATATGACATTAATTATCTATTCAGTCAATGCAGTTACTCATTATGCTTTCATATACACTTTGTTTCTTTTTGTGTTGTGCACTGCAGTTATGGTAGCTGCAAACTGTGAGGTGCACTATGAGAGATTAGCTCACCTCAGAAAGGCATGGGGTAAATATGATTCATGTAAAAATTCTAGCCATAGCAATATTTTCATCCCCTCAGACAGCAGTATCTCAAGAAGGCATACCTCATTTGTCATCTCAAGCACACATGCCTTCCACAATAACTGTTGCTGCTTGCATTAGGCAATTAAACACTAGTTTTATTGTGTGAGGGTTCAGTACCCAGAGAAAGCAATTACGTTTTATTAATGTATATGTATTTATGAGATATTAACAGCAGCATGTTAGGAAGAATTATTTTATGGTAATTGTAATTATTAAATTAGAATGCATAATTCAAGACCATAATATGGAAATAAAGGCTGCTGTTTTTTTAATAGAAGTAAGATTCTTTTCTTTAATGACACATAAATGTATTTTCATCATATATGGATATTGCAAAGGTGTGCAATAGTAAATTATCACAATTGTTTATGTATTGCCAAACCAAATTTATTTAAAATACACAGCACTGTGACACGATATGTATCTAATTATCTCTCTTTTTTGTCACCCTCACCCTTTCTTTTTCTATATACATATATCTTTTGGTCTTGGGTTATGATTTATTAAGTCTGTTGTTTGCATAAATTGCAGCTGAAAATTAATGGCCAACAGCACAGACAGATACAAACACCACTGCAGCTCAGCCCACCATACTTCCACATATTGCAATGCCTCCACAATCCATGCCTTACCTTGCTCAAAGTTCATCAGGTAGCTCTGACCCAGCTGCTGGTGCAGTGGTACCCTCCAGGAGGCAGTTTTGTCACCCTGCAGGAGCAGGCAGGCCTGGTGAAGGATGTAATGAAGAGGGGCCTTGGTACATGTATTGACAGGGTTGAAAAGGTCCCGCATTGCATTCCAAAGATGATGTTATATCCAACTGTTAACCAGGGAGCTGCTGCAACAGACAGTGATGACAGTTTTGAGGGTGAAAAATAGATTCTCACCGGTCTCAAGCTGGATACAGATGCATCTCAGATGTCCCCTACCTATCCCTGATCATGGTGTCTTCCATCCTTTTGTTCCCATCACCATCCCTGTCTGTGCTGTATTTCAAGAATGTCCAAGAATGCTTCCTAACCTACCCTACCTAACTGACCCTGTCATTTCTAAGCACTTTTCCTAACATTCTCTCTCTCAAAAAAAAAAAAAAAAAAAAAAAAATATATATATATATATACACACACACACACACACACACACACACACACACACACACACACACACACACACACACACACACACACACACACACACCTCATAAATAGCTCTCCACTTCACGTATTGGTCATCTCGACACAATTGATTTGGTCCAATTGGACATACATTATTCTGTCATTGTCACTCATCACCACTGGTGTGGTGATTCTGCATAGTCACGAAATTGTGTGTATCATTGTACATATACATTGTGGCGATGTGGATACCTATGGTGATCTCCAACAGCCCTCCTGCAAATTCCTGTATTATACCCCTTTACTACCCTCTGCTTGCCAGCCCAATTTTAACCATTGCACTATCTACATGTTTTCACATGTTTAATCATGTCAAAAAATAGATTCACTCAAAACGCACATGGCCAGAAGTGCCCCATGGAAAAGCCTTCACTTGATGTCCTCAGCATTTGAGCAAACTTTGGCATAGTGCAGCAATGCTGAGTGACAATAAATACTGTTTAATGCCTTATTGCAAAAGCTGGCAATTTCAATTTAATTTGTAGTGGTCTTGTAACTTTTATGTATAAGTGCTTAAATATGCTGTGCTATGGGAATACAGAGTAAAGGCAGACTAAATGCAGTGTTTGATACTGTCAATAAAACAGTGCTTAGGTTGTAGGAAGTATTAAAGTAGTAGTTTCTAGGTGGCATGTTGAGATAATTACCCTGTTTGTAGCCTGATGTTTTTTCAAAGAGTCATGGGTTAGAGAGGTACATGAATTTATTTCTTCTTGACAGTTTGTATTCCTTTCATCTGTTTAACTGCAAACACCTGCATTTGTCTCCACATGCAACATTTGTTTAACATAACAATGGGATAGTGCAGCTAAAAACATTGCAATACCAACAGGGAAATTGCACTATCCTAATCCTTATTTGTACTTATAGCAAGCACTTTATTGTACAGAGTCTGAGAGATTAATGACAATTTGATAATTAAGACTAAAACACTATATAGATGCTCCCACATGTCCCACAAAACATATTGCTGCTATTCCTTTCTGCATCTTTCTGTATCTCTGTTCACCCCTTCTGCTTTAGTAAATTGTCACTGTGCTTCAATAGTGTCATTTCAATGGTGTGAATTGGTAGTTCATTTGTGGTGTAATGGGCTAATGTTCACATGTGTAGAAAGATTTCTGAATAATTTAAAGGGTTCTAATCCAGTCATTATCTGTGTTTTTGTCTGTTGGTACACTGTCCTTTTGGATATATATATATATATATATATATATATATATATATATATATATATATATATATATATATATATATATAATGAGCCATCATTATCCTTCTTTTGTCATAATCTACTTTGTCTCTAGCTCCATCTTGCCCTATCAATGTGTCTTCTCCCTTCTGTATCATTAATCTTCCACCTCTTCATTTTTGCAGTGCCTGGTGTCGAGCAAATAATGCAACTAAAGCTAAATGGAACTACACAGCTTATGGCAATATCTTGTGATTTTATTGCTTTTGTTCACATTAATTTGTCATACTTTGCACTTTTGTGCTAAGCTATGTTTAGTTCGTTTAATGTAATTTTGAAAAATATGAAGAGTTGGGTGTACAAATTACAGTGGTCAATAGGGTAATGAAGAAGAATACATGCATTCACATTTGCCAAAATCTGCTGTCAAATATTAACTATCACAATTATGACTTTCTAAGTGGTATGCTAAGATAATACTTGGGTATAAATACTTTTCTTGGCATGCTGTAAATGCTAAAATACATATGGATGAAAAAAATGTTGCATGATGGTTTGTCTGACTTCTGTGGCAGTAAATGTTGCCTAAACATTCACTTAACACATCATTATCCCACTGATAAACGAAAGTGCCTGCTACCTATTGTGAATCTGTCTTGTACAGATCTTTACATGGACATCAGTACAGAGCAAAACAGAGTACTGCTAATTGCCATTGTAAGTTCAACACTTCAAGAAATGATTACGCATACACTTTACCAACAGCAGAGAAAACCAGCTTAGCAGTACTGTGATCAAAGAGTACAATAAAAACAAAACAAAAAAATCAAAGAATTATAGTTTTCCTTTGCAGAATGTTTGTATGTCTGTATTAGTTTTGTCAATAGGTGATTTTGATTTCAGAATGATGTTGACTTAACTCATTTGTTTAAAGTATTTGATTCCTATACAGTGTTTACACTTGCACTGTGTTACCAGCTTGGTTAACCTACTGTCACAAAATCCATCACTGTTATTCTGCAGTGCACTATCCTATGTGCAACTTGCATGTTTGTCTTGCCAGTGCACATAGTGCAAATATGATACAACACAACTGTGCAATCATCCCAACATGATGTCACAATCATTTTGATTGCAAATCCTGTGATGTACAACAGTCAATGTGCATGTCGTTCCCTTATGTGGTACATGTTAATGTCCCTCACAGTAACACAATGTACAGTAAGGACAGTATCTACATTTCATTGTATAAGTACGTCATTACATGTGACAATCATTGTGATATTAAACTGCTGCACTACTTTGTTTTGCATCTCTTCCAAACATTGCTTCAATGTCCAGTTTCACATAGATATTTCCCATTTTCTGCTGTGGCACTTGTGGCTAATACAGTGCTCTCTCGATAGTGCAACTAAATAGGTAGTAGGTTGGTTACCCACATGTAAGACATATGTGTCTGTGTTTGTGTGTATGTATGTGTGAGATTGTGTATAACACCTGGTGCTGTATCCACTTCTCCTAAGAATAATACATTTAACTGCCCTCACAACTCCTTTATCCCAATTTTTGTAGCAGCATCCTGTATTTGACACACTGATGAGGTCATCCTAACAAAAGTGGAGTCTCTCCCATTATGAGTCAGATTTCTCCTGCTGTTGACTATTACAGTGCTTTCTTGATTGTGTAACCTAAGTAGGTAGGAGGTTCAATGCCCAAAATGGAAGACGTGTGTGGTTGTGTGTGTGTGTGTGGGGGGGCATGCGCCTAAGCAGCGAGACATTTCCCTGTGGTACATTTGCCTGGGAACACATGGCTGAAGTGACATTCAGCTGCAGAGAAATATGGCTGTTTGTAAATTCCCTGTGGGCAAAGAGAAGCACACCCTGCCCTGCACACAGCTTTAATAACCAAATGAATGGTGGCAGAAGAAGTAATGAGTGTTGTGCTCAGTGTACAGTACATGCTTATGTAACTACAACATGTAGAAGTGTGCTACAGCATGGAAGAAATCCTGCAGGACACTGTAGTCACATTTATGCTCCAGTATGTGTTTTAGGTAATGTTCCTTAGACACTGTGAAGGGGATAGTAATCCACACACTCCAATTATAAAGGCACTGCCCACTATGCACTGCATTTTTGCTGCCACTGACATGCTGTCTGGCCAGTCTGCTGCTGATGCCTGCCATATTGCCTGCTGTCTCATGTTTCCTTGGGGACCATGGACATTGTTTTCCCCCTGTACATTTGGTTGCTAAAGTTGTGGGCAAGGCAGTGTATGCTTCTCCTTGCCCACAGGGAATTTGCAACCAGCCATATTTCTCTGCAGCTGAATGTCAGTTCAGGCATGTGACCCCAGTCAAATGTACTACAGGGAAATGTCTCACTGCCTAGGTGTGTGTGTGTGGGGGGGGTGTGTGCATGTGTGTGTGTGTGTGTGTGTGTGTGTGTGTGTGTGTGTGTGTGTGTGTGTGTGTGTGTGTGCGTGTGTATGAGACTGTGTGTAACACTTGCTGTACGCACTTCTTCCTGAGAATAATACATTTAATGTGTTCTCACAGCTTCATTGTCCCAATTTTTACAGCAACATCTTGTATGAGACACACTGATCAGATCATCCTGACAAAATTGTACTGTCTCCCCTTAAAAGTCAGGCTTCTCCCATGGCACTTGCTACTAGTACAGTACTCTCTAGGCTATGTAACTAGATAGGTAGGAGGTTCAATGCACAACATGAAAAACTTGTGTGTTTGTGTTTAACACTTGCTGCTGTGTACACTTCCTCTGAGAATAATATATTTAACTCTTCCCACAGGTCGGTTATCTCTATTTTTACAGAAACTTCCTATATGATACACACTGATGAGGTCATCCTGACAAAAATGCACTTTCTCCACTTAATAGTCAGACTTCTCCTGTGGTACTTGCAACTAGAACTGTGCTCTCTAGATTGTGTAACTAGATAGGTAGGAGGTTGAATGCCCACCATGAAAATGTGTGTGTGTGTGTGTGTGTGTGTGTGTGTGTGTGTGTGTGTGTGTGTGTGTGTGTGTGTGTGTGTGTGTGTTATGATTGTTGCTGTTGCTGTCTCCACTTCCTCTGAAGAGACTACACTGAAATGTGCATACAGCTCCTTTATACACATTTTTGTGGAAACACCCTGTATGAAACACACCGATGAGGTCATCCTGACAAAAGTGTACTCTCTCCCCCTTTAATAATCCAAGTTTTTCTGTGGTGCTTGCATCTATTAATGTGTTCCCTAGATTGTGTAACCAGATAGGTCAAAGGTTCATTGCCTACCATAAAAGACTTGTTTGTGTGTGTAATGGTTGTCACTGTCTCTACTTTACTTAAAAGTAATACATTTTATTGTGTGTACAGCTCCCTTATATCAATTTTATACATAAGCATCCTGTATGAAACACACTTATGAGGTCATCCTGACTAAAATAATTTCTATCTCTCCTTAAGATTCAGATCTGTCCTGTGGCACTTGTAACTAGTACATTTCTCTGTAGATTGTGTAACTAGATATGTACTAGATTCAATACACAACATGGGAGATGTGTGTGTGTGTGTGTGTGTGTGTGTGTGTGTGTGTGTGTGTGTGTGTGTGTGTGTGTGTGTGTGTGTGTGTGTGTGTGTGTGTGTGTGTGTGTGTGTGTATTTGTGTGTGTGTGTGTGGTGGGGTATTTACAGTACAATAAGCATGTGCTCAATCAACCTGTACTCTGGATAAATGTTTTAAAATGATAGATGATTTCCCCCAGCCTCTAAGCCCACCTTTCACATCCACAACTTTTTTGCAATACAAGGGTGTAGCTATGCATACTGTTTGCACTGTAATGACTACAATTTTATATACATTACTTAAAGAAAGCGTTGTTTTTTTAGGCACTCATCTGTCCAAAAATTTGTACATTGATGCTTCAGATAATAGTGTCATGGTTTGAAAAATATCCATTTGTTTTTTTTATAGGGAAAGTGATGCAAACATGTGCTAAGTGGGGTGGGAGTAGAACATTTCTATCCTTCAAATGGCAGCTGTTTTGTGTGACATCATTAAGAGCACATGATTACAACATTATATTATCTGCCGACACCCCTAGTTCAACACACTGATGAGGTCATTGTTTTGCAAGTGAACTGAAGCTATTTAAATGTCAGACTTTTCCTGTGGTGTTTGCATGTCTTACAGTATTCTCTAGAATGCAGAACTAAATAGGCAGGATGTGCTTAACTTCTATAAGTGTGACTGTCAATGAAGTCATGATTGTTTTATACACCTGTGTAGTGGCAACATTTACAACCCCTGACAGGCTGTAAAACTAATGTTACCAGATACATCTCTTTTGCAATGTACTGCTGATGTCATCCCTTCATAGATGCTGTATGTCTCAATTGTACCTATAATTTTTCTATGGCATTCACTTCTGATAATGTGCTGTATCAGTGGTATTTGTGGATAGGGAAGTGGTTCAATACTGTCACTGCTTCAACAGTGTAATACTTATTACAGTCATATATAACTGGCCACCTCACAATCATCTTTATGCATACTTCTAATTATGAGAGTGAATTACAGTGGCACACTATGACATTAGCAAATCCTAGCATCCCTGGGGAAATTAGCTTTTTCGCTACACAATGATCACATACTGCAAAAATACCTGCAGTATGTCATCTTTGAAGTATGAATTCTCCGATGTTGCATGACTTTGATGCCGAACTTTTTTTTTATTGTGTAACTACATATGTAGTAATGTTTGAGTGAAGCTGTGAGTGTGCCACCCTCATACTGTATATACTATTCTGCAAAGACATATATAATGTATAGCTGTACATTGTCATTGTGCACTTCGGACACGTTTTAGGTTCATAGGTTTATAGGTAAGTACTAGCTAGGTAGTTACAGCTAAATATTCCTCAAGCTACCCACATACAATATGCAAATGATTCCACACTAGTGTGTTCTGCCACCTCATCTGCTGAGCTCCAAACCATTACCCAGACAGTATTTAACTCAGGTAAAAAATGTTTTTGCAATGTTGCTTCTTACTAAACGCCAAAAAACTAAATTACTGATATTTACTCACACTCTGAAGTCCCCCCTATTGATCTTACTGTTAATTCTAGCAATGGTACTATAATTACACCTGACCTGACCACCAAGCTCTTAGGCATAATAATTTATCAAAATCTTAACTTTGACACACATATTAACACTACTATTAAAACCGTTAACAGAAAACTTGACTCACTTTATAGGATAATATCCTTCCTCACCCCTGAAGCCCAAACCACGATTGCCCATACCCACCTGATCTCTACCCTCATCTATGCTTCATCTATTTATACAAATATTTCCAAAACAAACCTAAGCAAACTGGCAACTTCCTTCAACAACATTGCCAGATTTGCTATGGGTTCACCTTGTAGAACCCATCACTCTTTAAATCTCAAACAGCTAGAATGGCTAGAACTCCAAAACCAGCTACTATTTCAGCAACTTACAATTACCCATAAGATTCTCTTTCAAACCAACAATACTCCTATTCTTAGTAACATAGTCTTTCCATATAGAAATCTTACTACCCTTCGCTCAGCAAATAAACTACAAGTAACCATCCAGAAATCCCTTAATAAAGCAGGGGACTCCCTCTTGTCTAATTCTGTGGGTAAGATTTGGAACAGACTCCCCAGCAGCTTGCAATTACTTTCATCATTACCACTTTACAAGCACCAACTAAAACTACACCTTAAAGTACAATGGTTATGCCCATGTGCTAACCCAAATTAACACTAACTATCGAGTATACTTCTTTTTCCCCTTCTATAACCCACTAATAAGCAAATAGACCCTCCTCTTAGTTAATTTTGTAGTTTCTTATTTCTTTCTTATTACATGAAACTTACCTTGTACATTTCTAAAGCCCTACTCCTGCTCCTGGCAATTTCATTGTCAGTTTTTGTATTAATACCACCCATATTATATATGTGTAAAGTTCTAAATAGGCATAATAACTAGTTAGAGCCTCTCATCTCTTCCTCACTCTTCTGTATAACAAATGTCAAACTATATACCTCAGATATATGCTTCTCATACCACTACATTGTCAAAATGTACATTCATGTTTTTCTAGTGATGTTAGTTCCTTCTATGCTAGCCTACAGCAATAATGTATTTAATCATTTTTTTTAGCATTTTGTGCCTTTACTCCTTGATGCTAGTTGTACTATGTTAGTCTGCAGCATTACTGTATTTGTATTTTCAACATGTATTAGTTTTATCATAAAAGCAAGAAAAAATGCTGGGATAAGGCTCCAAAATCCAGAACAGAACGTGAAAATGATGAAAATAGACTCTTCGCAATACTGCCTTTATTCACAAACACAAGCGCTTTCACATAGCTTCTTCAGGTGTATGTTAGTCAACAAAAGAGCACACCTTTATATATAAAAAACAGGTCACATGTTCACATATCAATCATGTTAAAGGTGCAAAACAATCTTAAAAATATAAACGAATAAATACATTCATGTTAAAAAGTAATAAATATAAAGTATTTAAATGTACCAACTTTATAATAATATATATATAAATATAAATATAAAATATATATATATAAAATTCATCTTTTCAGACCTCTGGTACAGAGTATTGGCTTCATAGGTATACATTCATTAAGACCATGTCCTATATTGGATCTCAACATCACTATCCATCTTGCTTCTATTTCTTCAGTCCTAAGTCTGATATCTCCCCTTCTATTACTCTCAAAGGACTTGGATAGCACCTTAAACTGAAATTTGTGAGATTCACCCATGCTTTTAACATGCTTGGCCAGTGCATTAACCTTGGACCCTTTCTTAATGTGATATGCATGTTCCCTTATTCTCTCTCTTAGAGTGCGGTCTGTTTTGCCCACATAAAAATTTTGACAAATAATACAGTGGGCAAGATAAACAACATGAGAGCTTGCACATGTGGCATTAACTCTAATGTCATAGAACTTTCCTGTATCTGGATGCTTAAACGACAAAGATGTATCTATAAAACTACATTGTCCATTGAATTTTCCGTTACCAGTGAGAGATCTCTCCCTGGGAAGAACAGAGGGGCAGAGAAACAAGAACTTACCTCGAGGAAGAAGCAATACGAGGAACAAAAGAAAACACGAAGAAGAGACGAACAGCACCTATACAATCAAGAAAGCATTCCAGAAAGTAAGACTTTAGTTATGAATCTGTCGAAACATTGTTTAACTGATGTTGAAATGAGAGTTCTAATGAAAGGTTTGTCTTTTATACCTTCAACCGATATGAACATAACAGATATTATTTTTGATCTAAAAATGTTCACTAGAAATTTAACTTTAAAAGTCATGTTTCAACATACACAGAATGAGCATGAATTTATTTTTAAAAGACCTAGTGCTTTCATTCCCAAACCAGATATACTCATTAATGCTTTTGAACAAATGTGTGTGACAGATATTTATAATACATTTAATAACAAGAAGTGTAAAAATAAGAACTATAATTTAAGTAAAGAAGAATCTGAAGCTCTACATAGACTTGAAAATGATAATGATTTAATAGTTAGACCTGCAGATAAGGGAGGGCAGATAGTGCTTTTAGACAGGTAGACTATGAAATGTTAATGCATGAAATGTTGAATGAGAGCAATTTCTATGTACAAATTGATACAGCATATGTCTGCAAAATGATTGAAACAGTAAATAATGAAATAAGGTCTATGCAATTCACAGGCTTAATAAGTGATGAATTAACTACTTACTTTCTGGTTTATAAACCTACAATACCAATTATTCAAGGGCTACCGAAACTACACAAGAATAATATAAGACCGCCGTTGAGACCTATAGTCTCAGGCAGAGGGTGGTGTACTGAGGCTATTTCTATTTATGTTGAGAAAAAAATTGAGACCTGTTTTGGATATGTTACATCATGTTCTTAGGGATACTGAGCATTTTTTACATGACTTATATGAATTTACTAAATATGGAACCATTGATGATGAAATTATATTTGTTACTCTTGATGTAGTTTCTTTATTCACCGTTATTCCTAATGAACAAGGTATAGATTTTTTTAAGGGAATTATTAATTAAAGTAGGTACATATAAAGCAAATGAAATAGTTTTGATACAGAAACTTATTGCGATTGTCCTATACAATAATGTTTTTCTTTTTAATGGACAAATTTACTGGCAGAAAAATGGTGTAGCAATGGGTAGCTCATGCTCGAACAGCTACGCCAATGCAGTAATGGTTACATGGGAGACTGAGCATGTATTCAATGAACCCTACAATTCTCTAGTGCTATTTTATAGAAGATTTGTTGACGATTGTTTTATTTTGTGGAACGGCACTGTTGATCAACTTGCTGAATTTATTGATTATCTGAATCAGACCACTGCATTTTTTAAATTTACCTTGAATCATTCTGATATAAGAATTAATTTCCTTGATGTTTTTGTTGAAAGAGACTTACTTGGTAAGATTACTACCAGGATGTTTAGGAAGGAATGCAGAGTAAATAATTTACTATCCAGGGATAGCATGCATCCACAATATGTCTTTAATAATGTTGCTCAGAATCAATTTTATAGAGCCTCTAGGTTAAGTGTTGGAGCCCATGAATATGAGAAACAGATGCTTATTACTACCAGAGAGTTAAAGGAGAGAGGCTATCAACATAATATGGTGATTAAGAATGAGAAAGTTGTTAGACAGTTAAGACATACTAGAGCCAAACCTTATTTTTCAAGACTGATTCCTAAACAAACATATCTGAAAGATAATAGGTTAAAAGTATGTATTCCCTATACGAGAGATGTCAGTATGTATACAGACATTATTAACAAGCACTGGGAGGTATTAATGACTGAACCTAATATTTCTACCTTAGTAGGGTTGAAGCCCCAGTTTACATTTAGGAATAAAAAGAATTTACAGAGAAGACTATGTGGAGTTAAAGAAGTTGCAGGTGAAAAATTGACACCTGGTACTAAACCCTGTGGTAAATGTGGACAATGTAGTTTTATAGATACATCTTTGTCGTTTAAGCATCCAGATACAGGAAAGTTCTATGACATTAGAGTTAATGCCACATGTGCAAGCTCTCATGTTGTTTATCTTGCCCACTGTATTATTTGTCAAAATTTTTATGTGGGCAAAACAGACCGCACTCTAAGAGAGAGAATAAGGGAACATGCATATCACATTAAGAAAAGGTCCAAGGTTAATGCACTGGCCAAGCATGTTAAAAGCATGGGTGAATCTCACAAATTTCAGTTTAAGGTGCTATCCAAGTCCTTTGAGAGTAATAGAAGGAGAGATATCAGACTTAGGACTGAAGAAATAGAAGCAAGATGGATAGTGATGTTGAGATCCAATATAGGACATGGTCTCAATGAATGTATACCTATGAAGCCAATACTCTGTACCAGAGGTCTGAAAAGATGAATTTTTTATATATATATCTTTTATATTTATATTTATATATATATTATTATAAAGTTGGTACATTTAAATACTTTATATTTATTACTTTTTAACATGAATGTATTTATTCGTTTATATTTTTAAGATTGTTTTGCACCTTTAACATGATTGATATGTGAACATGTGACCTGTTTTTATATATAAAGGTGTGCTCTTTTGTTGACTAACATACACCTGAAGAAGCTATGTGAAAGCGCTTGTGTTTGTGAATAAAGGCAGTATTGCGAAGAGTCTATTTTCATCATTTTCACGCTCTGTTCTGGATTTTGGAGCCTTATCCCAGCATTTTTTCTTGCTTTTACGTTATTTATATCCAGTGTTGGGATATTTGGTGTGTTTTTGGGCTTTTCTTTGACTAATGTATTAGTTTTATGTTTCTGTATTGCTTTGTATTATTATTGCATTACTACATCAATAATGTATTTAATCATTTTTTAGCATTTTTGTGCCTTTACTCCTTGATGCTAGTTGTACTATGTTAGTCTGCAGCATTACTGTATTTGTATTTTTAACATGTATTAGTTTTATGTTTCTGTGTTGCCTTGTGTTCCTATTGCATTAGTTTAATCTTAGAGCTTATCTCCCCGGGCCTCTACTGAAAATGGACATGTATCCAGTTGGACTAGCCCGGTCAACAAATCTAAAATAAATAAATAAAATAAAATAGGTACTAGGCTGTTGGCCCTAGGGCCTATATAAGCCTAGACAAAAGGTACCCAGGCTTTTGCCACCCAAGAAAATTATTTTCCTGTGCCCCTATCGAGCAGAGCCACAGAGGTGATCCCTGGGGTGAATTTGCTATTTCCCATCCAACCATCAAGATTTTTCTTGAAGAGTGCTAACGAGGAGCTTTGTTTGATATAGATAGGTAGTTTGTTCCAGAGTATGGGAAGTCTCTGGGACAGGAAGCTAACCCTCCAGCATGTTCTGTTTATTGTAGTAACAAGGTTTAAGTCTCTAGAGCATGTAGCTCAGAGGGATTGGGATTTCTTTAAGTGGAGCATGTCCAACAGCTCTGGGTTTGACATAGCTTTGTATGTTAGGCAGAGATTGCCTCTGAGTAGGTGATATGCAACGGAGTAAAGCTGGAATTTTTTGAGATGGTCTGCTTAGGGAATCTGTTTGAGGCCAGTAATCCTCTTTGTGAGGTATTTCTGCGGCCTTTCCAGTTGTTGTAGATGTCTTGTGAGTTACATACCAAAAGGGGCGTTGTACTCTATAATGGGTCTAATGAGTGATGAGTAGAGCGGAACAATGACCTCTTTTCTCCTGGATGAGAAACCTTTTGTGATGAGGTGTGTCACGTAGAAGGATTTCCTGACTACTGACATATGCATAAACATCCAGCTAATAAACAGTAATGCTGGCATCCATTTAACCGTGCACTGTCTCACTTGTACTTCAAAATGGTCATGTAGTGCTTGCAATTCTGCCAATGATGTTTAGCTTTTGATGTTGAGCAGTTATTTGAAATCCGTCCAATACTGCTCAAACTACATTGTGTCAACGTTATTGTGAGTGCACGTCAGTAACACTGTTGTCAAGCTCATTTGTTTTGAACACATAAAGATGTTTATCTCTCTTACTAAAACATATGCCAATTTGTCACATAGCTATGTTTTTATTCAGTGTAATTATGACATTTTATTTCATCTTCCTTACATAACATATGTAGGCAGTGTTATCCTCTGACACAAATGAGATGATATGCTTCTGTTGTTAATGCATTACAGCAATTACTGGCACACATATCCCTTGCAGCAATAACATGATTTAATGCCTTCACATAATGGCATATCTCAAAATTGTACTGACATTTCCATCATGGTGCATTAATTCTGTAAAATATTATGTACTGTCTGTTATCAAATGCTCATATGTTCAACATCCACTTTCAGTGCCTGTTAGCATTGTTGTACCTTGTATTGTAATGCATGAATGTCATTTACTACAGTTATAATGTCTCCACTTACTGTGTTAGAGTCCTCTACCATCCCATTCATCTCAGAGATTGTTTGCCATGCATACATCTGATGTAATAAGTTAGAAGAGGTAGATTGCCATAATAATTTTAAGTCTTCTACTGTGGTGGTTGTGGTCCATCCAGATGTCATTAGTCAGTACAGTCACATGGCTTGTTTAATTTCTGACAGGGGTGATATTATATGATCGTACTGACATTACATAAACACCATTGCATCTCATTATTCATATCCACCTTTATGTTGGACAATGATATATCATCATAGGTTGTAACTGCTTGTCAGTAAAATATTTATTCAGGCCATGTTGCACTGTGAGTGCTACTGTGGCATGTGCATTTAGCACTGGTTTGTGTAACATACCTCCACAAACAGATTATGGTTCAATTCTCGGACAGCATGGTAGAAACAGCTACCTTGTCAAAGAAGCAGTCATATTGTAATACTCAGTGTTGTGTGGACAGTAACATGTGTTGCTCCTTTCCAGCATAGTGAATAAATCTGAGTATTCATATTAAATTTATACCTCCTGTGTTACCACACACATTCATTTAATTTATCTGTGACATCCTCCATTGCTATCTGATGTGGCACATGCAGTTAATATAGACTTCTGGAAAGAGCCTTGTATAATAGGCAAGTGTCTGAATATGTTTGGATATGTCTTCAGACAAGTGTGTCAGACAACAGTGGCTTACACACTCCATGCATAGATCTGATGTATGATGTAAGGCATTTTCTTATCAGACAGATCATCAATACACTTTATATGATAGGAACATGCTGTCAGCAGTTCAAGGACTTTCTTCCATAGGATCATAGGAAGTTAGTAGGCTATTGTCCCTGAGGCCCTTATAAGCCTAGCCAAGAGTTTAGCCCATGTTAGACAAGTCAGCACCCAAAGCCCCTGTCCAGCAGGGACAAAGGTGGAATCCCAGGGGGTGTATTTTCTGTTTCCCATCCAGTTATCCAGGTTGCACTTGAAAAGGGATAATGAGGTACTCTGCTACGTGGAGAGGGAATCTATTCCACAGATGGGGGAGTCTCTGGGACACAAATCTGTCTAGCTAACAAGTCCTATTGATGTCACAGAACAGGTTGAGGTCATGTATGTAGGTTACTTGAGTGGAGCTTGACTTGCGGATATGCAGAAGTCCCATCAAGGAGGGGTCTGAGATTGCTTTGTATGCCAGACAGAGGTCATCTCTGAGGAGTCTGTATGAAACTCAGTAGAAGGACAGGGCTTTTAGCCTATCTATGTAGGGTAGATGTTTGAAGCTCTGGATTCTTCTGGTGAGGAACCTCTGTGGTCTCTCCAGCTGCTGCATGGGCTTTGTGAAGTATATGCCAAAGGGAGCGTTGTACTCAATAAATGGCCTTATAAGGGAAGAATACAGGGATGTTATATCTTTTTTGTCTCTGGATGAGATACCCTTACTTATGAGGTGGGCCATGTAGAAAGCTTTCCATACAATGGAAGCAACATGGTGGTCAAAAGCCATGTTGTTATCAACCTGGGTGTCCAAATCCCTCATGACTGATTGCATGCTTAGGACGTTGTTATTAATGTGATAATATGTGGGGACTTCACTCTCCCAAAAGGGATGATGATGCATTTTTTGGCATTCAGCTTGAGGCCATGTTTCTGGAACCAGTCATTTGTTTGGGTGAAACCCTCTTGTAGGATGTCCACATCACTTGGGGAATTGATGACCACACCCAGCTTGCAGTCATCTGCAAACTTGGTCAGCCATAGCCCACTGGTTTTGGCCTGCAGCTCAGAGAAGTATATCCTGAATAACAGAGGCCGCAAGACTGATCCCTGGGGTACGCCACTTGTTACGGGTCTACTGCTTGAATTGGGTTCCCCTATTTTGATTGGGTGGGTTCTATCAGTGAGCCAGTTTGCTACCCATCTGATACTGTATGGATTGATGCTTAGTTGAGAGAGTTTATCTATTATGCCTGAGTGCGGAATAGTGTCGAAGGCTTTGGCTAGGTCAAGGTAGGCGGTGTGCACCTTCTTCTCCTTGTCCATGGCTTTGGTGACTGTCTCAAAGAAGTTGACCAGATTTAACAGACATGACCTCCCCTTGACAAAGCCAATCTGTGTGGGGTTGAGTGTTTGGAGGTTGCCAATGTCCCTATTAATGAGGTTCATGATAATCCATTCCATGGCCTTGCAGATCAGGCTAGTTAGGCTGATGGGCCTATAATTTCCCAGATCAGTGGACACTCCACCTTTGCGTAAAGGGATGACAGTGGCTGCCCTTCACTCAGCTGGGACAAAGCCAGTGCTCAAGCTTTGGTTGAATAGGGTGCCTAATGGTGCTGCAAGTTCATGCCTGAGTTCATATAGGATGCAGCCTGGGATGTTATCTGGTCCCATGGAGGCTGTATTTTTTGCCTTTGAGAGGACAGTGATGACCTATTCCCTAGAGAAAAGGGGAGGGGGTGAGTTATTTGGGTGTCCTGATTTACTGATGGGGGGATAGAGGGGTAAAGTTTTCACTGAATCTGTCAGCCATAAGGTTGGCTACATCTACAGCATTTGTGTATGTGGTGTCCTTGACCACCAGTATTGAACAGATCTGAGTGCTTCATTTGAGACTGTGGACATATGTGAAGAAGGAGTTATGATTGTCTCTAGTAGATGTAGCCAATTTGGACTCAAAGTTGGCTTTAGAGGATTTCACTAATGCTCTTATTTGCTTGTTCAGACTAAGGAAAAATTGTTCCCAGTTGAGCACCTGCTTCTTCTTGGTCCTGGACAGCAATTTTTTCCTTTTGTTATATAGTTAATTTATTACAGATATGCACCAGATAGGTTTACTCTTCCTTGTGGAGGATGATTTTGTCCTGCCAGATCTTCCTGATTCCATGCATCTATATAAATGCTCGTATAGTACTTTGGTGTAGATTTGGACATTGGTACCAGTTCCAACAGAGGGGGATGGGGCTGTGAAGCTGTTTATACCATCCCTCAGGGGGTTGTAATCAGCTTTGAAGAAGTTTTTTGTTTGACCCTAGCTAGGGGGGGGGGTCAGGGGAGATGCTGACTTTGAAAGTTATCACTTTATGGTCGGATCTTACCAGGGAGAATGGTACTGTAGGTGTGCTGCATTGGTTACTCATGTTAGTTAATACCAAGTCCAAGATACTGTCACCTCTTGTGGGGGTATCGACTAGCTGTTCCAAGGCATTTGCATTGATAAAATCAAATACTCTCTGGGCATTTTTATAGTGGCATGAGTAGTTTTTCCAATCTATGCTTGGGTAGTTAAAGTCACCCAAGATCAGGGTAAAGGGTTGAATCTTGATAGAGTTGAAGAGGTCCAGAAAGGTGGAGTGGGCATCTTGAGTCAAATTTGGGGGCCTGTAGCTGGCTATGATTTGAATAGGGGTCTTGTCAACAGTTAACTGCACCTAGAGTGTCTCCTGTGCATCATACTGTTTGAACAGCCTGGAGGTGTGTGTGTCTTTAATATATATTGAAAGTCCACCTTTTTTGGCTTTGCTGCTCACAGTTTGGGGTCTGAATGTATGATAGGATGAGTGACCAGGTAAGGCCGGGGTGCTCTCTGCAGCTTTGAACCAGGTTTCTGTGACTGCACAAATGTCAGCATCTTCCAGGGTTAAGAATGCTTGCAATGAGTGCAGTTTTATGTGTAGACTCCTAGCGTTTAGCAACATGACCTTTAATTTGCATTTTATTGAAATTTGTATGTTGGTTTTATCAACCTCATGACTTTTCCTAAAAAACACACTATGGGGGAAACAAGGGCCTTTGCTAGAAGCCTGAAGCCCAAGTGAGACAGTTGCAGGCCATCTCTAGCAAAGTATTGTGTTCTGTCAATCCTATCTTCCCAGGCTGTCAGGTACTGGATCCTCTGGAATGACACCAGAGACTAAGCCAATTGATAAAGTCAATCATTTTCTGTTTGTGTTGAGGCATCATTACGGGTGATGGTAGAATGCTGCTTAAGGCTAGGGACATACCTGCCTAGGACATATATTCAGCAAGCTCAATCATGTCTCTCTTCATATAGTCCAGGGAGGTATGTCTCAAGTTGTATACCCCAACATGGACTATGACAAAATCATAACACTACCCGCTGTTGATAGACTTGAGTGAGTGTGTGATATACTGGATTCTGGCACCTGAAAGACAACTAACTGTGATTTTTCCTTATCCAGCCTAGTGAGAGGCAAATCTGTGTCTCTCACAATGGAATCGCCTATGACTAATATGCTTGGTTTATAGTTAGGCCTTTGTGGTTGCAAAACACAGGTGGGTGGACTATGAGTGGTATGTGGTGGAGGTTTGTGGAGTTAGCATGTGTTTTTGCCTCTGAAGTCTCCTTTGTTTGGGTATGTTTTTATTGAGAAACACCACATATGTGGGTGTGCTGTGTAGTTGTGGGTGGTGTTTGAGGTGTAGTGATTGCATTGATAACCTTCTCAGTGCCAGATATACTGGCTTGTGAGGGAGAGAGCATAGACTCTATGTTCTTAATGTAATTGCATCTTTCACAAATTGTGTTTCTAGTTGGTAACAGTATATGGTTGTCCTGGTACATGAGGCAAGTGCTACACTGTGTGAGGATGCCTATATCAACCAGGCTAGCAGGAGAAACCGTAGGAAATTTTACAATTCATATTTGTCCTTAAATGATAGATTTGTGTATTCCTGTGGTGACCGTGATTGTTACACATCTCTCTGATATCAGTTCTGGCATGTATTCAGAAATGACATGATGCAAATGTTTCTTTTGTTATTCATTACTGATATACATTAACTATTCACAAGATAATTATGCTTTGTATTGCATGTCTTTCTCTGGACATGCGTTTAATATTGAAATTCATTTCCTCACACTGTACAGCTTAATAGCAAATGAGCGATTCCATAAATGTGTCTTAATATATGACATGCTGCCAGATCATCAGAAATTGTGATTGGTCCTCTTTTACAACTATTTCTATTGTGCTTCTGCTCCTGAGTTGCTGTTATGTTACTGTTCCCTGTAATTGCATGTGAGCATGCCCAGTATTACTATGTCAGACATGTTTAAAAATCAGCAGTAGAAAAACTGGACTCCTGGCATGCCATCCACTCTGTCTTGACATTTGTCACTTGTGTATGTTGTTTGTTATTAGATTAGCATGTAGCATTTATATAACCATACACCTCTTTCTTGTTTACTACATGCTCATAGGTGATGAACATCTTTTCTACTGGTGCAGCTGTCATTTCTTTCCATAAACATGTCCAGTTCTGAGTTACCAGACATTACAGTTGTAATGTCCTATTGTTTTTGTGTATACATGGTGAGACAGATAGTACAGTGATGCTGTCAGCTTGCATAAATAAATTCCCTGTATATACTATTTATTATTTATTTATTTTATTTATTTTCACATTTGTTGACCAGGTTAGTCCATCTGAGCAGAATCCCTTTTTCAGGGGAGACCCGGGGAGAAAAGCTCTAGTAGTGTAAACTTAAAAAGTTACAGATATTACATAATGTGACACAGGCAATTTTATTTTATTAATTGCAGATAGGTATTTCAATAAAACATACAGGATAACATTTGACATTGCTTTGAGGTAGAAGTTTATATTGTAGCCCTGAGGTAAAGTTGGTAATGGGTTTGAGTATTTTACAGTAAAAGGAGGAGATGGACAAAGACATAAAGCAGAAAATAGCATAGATATATTAAAAAGGAAGTGATAAACAACAAAATCTTCAAACAATCCAGTCGCAAACAGGAAGGTGCAACTTTTTGGGACTGGTTTGCACCTTCATGTTTGCGACTGGTGCACTTGAGAAAAGCATAGATAGTGATGATTCATAGATGTATATGTGTTTTTAGCAAACAGGTAGAGAGAATAAGGATTGGGTGTTGTTTAAGGTAACTATTTAGGGAGGGAGGAGGGACAGGAGGGTGGTTTATGTTGGGTTGTTGCATGAGCAAATCTTAGAGTTAAATAGGAAGTATTTTAAAGATTTTTTGAAGCAGAAAGTGCTTGGTGTAGTTCTTAAGGACAGAGGCAATTTATACCATGAACTATCAACTGAGTAACTATAGAGAAGTTTGCCTATGTTTTTTTGGGGGGAGGCTTGTAGATCTCCAAGTGGTATTGATCAAAGCTATGAAGAGTATGATTTGGAGTGCAGAGAGAGATTAATGCTGAGAGAGCTGAGCAGGAGGTAGGTTTGTTGAGGATGAAGTGAATCAAGTGCAGTTGAGGGAGAAGTCGTTGGTGGAATTCTAGCCACTGAAGGTTATTTAATGATAGACAGTGGTGTGAGCGATAGAGTAGATTTGTTACAAATCTAGCAATTTTGTTGTATGTTAATTTGAGCTTAGACATAAGATTGGATTGTAGGTTAGTTAGGATTGTGGTGGAATATAATAGGCTAGGTAGTAAGTAGGCTTGTGCTAAAGAGATTCATTTGTGAGGGTTTTTTTGTTCCTATAAAGCAACCCAAGTTTTGGTGAGGTTTTTTTTGATGAATTGTTGTACGTGGAAATCAAATTTTAGTTGATCATCTATTATTGCTCCTAGCAGTTTTGTGTGAGGTTCTACCATGATGATTGTGTTATGGAATGAAGTGATAGTGAAGGTCAATTTCTAATGAGAGAGGGATTTAGAAAGGACTAGGAGGAGCTTGTTTTTTTGGATTTAGTAGGAGTTGGTTGCTAGTTAGCCATCTTGCAACTGACTGGAATGATTCTTGGGTTAGGGTGAGAAGCTGGGAGAGGTTGTCAGAGGAGATTATAGTAGAGTCATCTGCATATTGTATTAGTGTGGAGTGAGGAACTGCTGCATAGAGGTTGTTAGTGAAAATGCTGAAAAGTAGTGGTCTAAGGATGGATCCTTGTGGGACCTTGGTTTGGACAGGGAGGACAGGGGAGACAGCTGATAGCCACTTGACTGACTGAAACTGGTTGGAGAGGCAATTTGAAAACTAGGAAATAGTAGAGCTGGAGAGAGTGAGATCAGATAGTTTAGACAGAGGTTTGTTGTGGGAGACAGTGTTGAAGGTGTTAGATAGGTCAATAAATAGGCAAGAGGCTAGTCTGTTGTTTTCTTGGGTTTTGGAGATAGCTTATATAAAAGATAGTAGAGCTGTTGCTATGCTGTGGTTAGGGTGAAAGCCGTGTTGTGTAGGGGCTAGTAGGTTTTCTTGGAGAAGATAATCTAGTAGCTGCTTGTGTATACACTTCCCAAGTATTTTTGATAGGGGAGATAGAGTGGCTATAGGCCTGTAGTTAGAGGGGTCAATGGAGTGACCTTCTTTGTGCATAGGTATGATGTAGAATTTCTTCCAGATGTCAGAGGCTATGGGTTCTGGGATAGCTCTGTTGATTATTAAGGAGATGGGATGTGCAATGGAGTTTGCAGCAAGTTTTAGAAAGTTGGGAGTTAGACTACTGGCTGATGAAGAGAATGTTTTGAGTTTGCTGAAAAGTGATTTTATGTAGCTGTGGGGATAGGCTTTAGCGAGAAAGAGGTTTGGTGGGTGGGTATAGAGAGTGAGGTCGAGCTGTAGTCAATGTTGTCCTTTTGAGTTAGGTTTTTGATTGTATCAATGAAGATGAAGTTGAGGAAGGTGGCAGTTTCAGTGGCAGAGCTACTGGGCAGGAGTTAGATAGAGAGAGATTACCTGGATGAAGTAATTTGTTGATTGTATTCCAAAATTTTTTGGGATTGGAGTGGGAGTTAGAGGCTTTTGGTAGAAGTTTTTCTTGTTGTAGTTGACTTGTATTTTAGTTAAGTTACGGAGTTCCTTATATCTTTGTAGATGGGTAGGAGATTTGGTTTTTAGCCAATTTTTCCATGTGTTGTCTCTGTTGAGCAAAAGGGAGTGAGTAGATTGTGTTAGCCATGAAGCAAAGTTAGTTTCAATTCTTATTTTCCTGATGGGATCCGAAGAGTTTAGAGTGTTTAGGAAGATGTTGTTGAATTTTAAGAACAGGATGTGGAGGAATGGTCAGTTAATTGAAGAGAGTGTTTAGTTGAAGATATCTGGGTTGAAACTGGAGCGTTTGTGACATTCTTTGTATCGATGATATTTGAGCAATTGGTGGGAGTGTCTTTGAACACTCATGGGAAGTTGATCACTTAAGATATCAGGTATTACACTGAGGTTGTGGCATATGTTAGGACTGGATGTGAGTATCCAGTCTAGTGTGAAGCTGGTGTTAGTGGGTTTGTTCAGATGGGTGGGGTAGTGATTAGTTGGGAGAAGCCATAGATGTTAATGCTGGAGTTAGGTGAGTCAGTGGGTAGTGTGTTCCAATCAATGTTGACATCACCAAGTATTATAGTTTCATAGGAGAGCTGGCTTGTGAAATCCAGGAGAGAAAGAGTTCAAGGGTAGGGATGTTATTTCCTGGAGGAATATAAATGGATGCAATTGCTAGCTTTTTAAAGTTGTTGAGTTTGTAATTTACTATGAGGACTTCAGCAGGTTCAAAACTGGGAAGAGTGATCAACAGAGGGTGAGGGAGAGTTGGTCAGAGTACATTATAGCTACACCTCCCCCTTTTTTTGTACTTCTATCTGAGCGAAAAATGTTGTAACTGGGGGATAGAATTTCACTGCCAGAGATGTGTGGTTTTAGCCAAGTTTCAGAGAGAGTAAGGATGTCAGGAAAATGAAGAGTAATTCAGGAATGAAGTTCAGTGATTTTGTTTAGAATGCTTTGGATGTTCAGGGATAGAATTGTTAGGTTTCTAGGGGATGAAGAGGGATCAGTGGGAGATAGGGTTGAGGAGGGAGGGGAGAGGTTGGAGGGTAAGGGGTGAGTAGGGAGACATGGGGAGTGACAGGTCCAGGGTTGGAGTATATTTCACCTGAGAGCAGAAGATTTAAGATGTGTAGTTTAAGTGGGAAGATGTAGTATTGAATATTAGGTTTTGTGTTGGGGAAAGAGGGTGTTGAAATATTTAAATTTTGCATAGGAAAGTGTCTAATGGTTGAATAATGAGAGATAGACTGAGAATGTGCAAGTAGTTACAAGATTTGTTAGAGGATAGATGGGAGTAGGAGGTGACTTTGTATTGGGGAGTTTATTGTGGTAAGAGGTAGAGACAGAGAGGAGTAGGAGCAGAGTAGTTATAAAGAGAAAAAGCAGCATGATAGGTGATGTAGTGGGGAGTGAAGGAGTGATAGTTTAGTAGAGGAGGGACTGGGTCACTAATGGTGAGCTATATGGTAGAAGGAACTGGGAAGTAATTCAAGAGTGACAGATATAGTGGGATGGTTTATTATTAGGTGGGGGAGAGGGAGGGAAAGAAAGTGAGAAGTTTAGGTAGTAGGAGTTAGAGAGAAAAGGGTTTGACTTTAATTTACATGGAGTTTTTAGAGTAAAGTCAATGAGAGTGGATAGGAGAGATATATCTCATATGCAATAACTGCATTCTCTGCATTCACCTATTAAAGTATCTTCTACCCTTGTTAACTGTTATTTCAACTCAGCATTTAATAAATGTGTATATCACATTTTCACTCCCCTTTGTTATACTGCAGTATTATGTCCCTATGTGCATATGTGCGGGATTGTCATTAACATTAATTATTAGTACATCAATATTGCAGGATTTATGTCACTAATACTTCTTGTACACTTTCATCTCATTTGCTTGTGGGTTATGACTACACTAAACATTTCCCTGTTCAACATTAATTATTCAGTTTAGCATAATTTAGTGCAACAATTCCTATATTTCCCTCCCCATTGTCCCGTATTGTTTCCTTGTACTTGCCCTTAATATGTCTGGGCTACAACATGTGCTTGCATCTAAGCATTGCCTATATGCGGGGTGTTTTGTTTACATTGTGGGCTCATGTTTGGAAGCACCTTTCCATGGCTGCAAACACTGTTGCTGGCCATGAAAAAATGCCTACAAATGTGTAGGTGCAATAAGCAGCACGCATATCTGACTAGCACTGCTGTTGCTTATTGCACTAACATTCTTATATTGTGTAGGCTTAGTGTGGCACCTACATGATTGTCAATAAATCCCATGGATAGTATTTTTTCTAGGGAAAAGTATCCCACAATTTCTTGCAGATTAAACTGTGTCTGAACTATAACATGTCAAAGTTTAAAGTTATTGCATCTTGGTTGCTGCATGCTCATGAGCATATTATGGCCCTTCAGATGGCTAAAGAAAGGTTTAACACTATGACACCTTACTGTACGGCAATAGGCATGAACCTATTTCTGGTGTCTCAAACACATTTACAAAGAAATAATGGCTTCCACCAATCCTAATGGAGTGTGCACATCTATTTCATGAAGAACATTCTAACAGCTAAAGTAAAGGATGTGATGGCTAGCTTCAACCAACTTCTATAAAAATATTTTATTAATTAAGTTTGTTCACATATTAAGCCTGGATTAAAATATTTATTGATTTACTATTTAGACTTGTTTTGTATTGTATTTTAACTGCTTACAACTGTTCATATGTAATTTGTATTCCTGTTTATGTAGACTAGTTAACTGCATAGTGAGTTAGATCTGTAGATTTTGGCATGTTATGCCTGGCGTGAACCAGATATATAATAGCCTCTTGCTAAAGCTCCTAACAACCACCAACTATCAAGCCATTTAAGCAGTCATGATTGCAATCATGGCTGCTTAAATGTTTTCCAATAGTGTGTTCAAGGATCAAATGGAGCATCTTGTAAAGCACTGCTTGTACCTTCTTACAGCTTAGACTTGGGACAGCTGCCTCCTTCACGTGCCACAGAGTATAATTGAATTATTAAAACAAATTAACAACTTTTTCATTTTATTGACAGTTTTAAGCTTTTGGTTTGTATTTCAGATTCTGGTGTCTCATGTTTTGTACATTATACAGTGATTTAGAACCACACCCATAAACACAAAAAATATGTTTTTCATTGTATATTGAATTACTATTTTCTATTTTTTATATCTCAGACTGGTCTGGAAGGTAGCCACCATGCTGCATGATTTTGTTTTACACTCAATGGTTTCACCTCCCTGATGTCATTTTAGAAGGACAGAGAGAAAACACTATAATGACAGGATCATTTACTATGGTTTTGTCTCTCTCTCTCTCTCTCTCTCTCTCCATCAGTTTAAAACAGTACTGTGACTGCTTACTTTTGGTTGTCAGCATCAGTCAGTATTTTTCATTACTTTGCTTCCTCTGATTTTATTAGTAGCCATTTCTGATACAGCATCTTAATGAATGTTTGAATGACAAGCTTGAAAATTTAGTTGAGTTAGTTGCTCCTTACAAAGTAATTGTAATTCAGTGTTTCAGTGTGAAAAATCGGACCCCTGTGACTTAATAGGTGTTACTTGGGCTGAGCTGGTTTGTGGTGCATTCATAGTTTTTTAATAGCTGAAACAAGAGTCTGTTATTTTAATTTTTACTCCCTCAACTCAATGACTTGTGTCAATCATGTACTATATACAAGTTAAAACTGGTCTAACAAAACACCAGAAGAAAATATGCATTTTTATAGAAAATATAGAGTAGAAAAAATGTAAAATCAAACACTGATAGAAAATTAGGTCAGTAAGGTGAAAATGTTTTCTTTCTTTCTTTGTGATACTCAGAGCTTGATTAAAGGGAAAGACAACTTATTTCTAATATGAAAAAATTAGCTAAAGTGTGAGTGGAGTTTTCTTGTTCATTTGTATCTGAAAACTAAGCTTGGAAGCCTTGCTTTTGTCCAGACCCCTAATGTTACAGGTTACACTATTCATCTGAGGTGTAATGCTGGCAATCTTTCACTGATAAGGCACATTTAAATGCCAATGTTTAAGAACCATTGTTTTCTTAATGGATCAGGATGGCCATGGTGGTGTAGCGGTTAGCGTTGCTGCCTCACAGCAAGAAGTTCTCCAGTTCGATTCTTGGCTGGGGTGCCTTCTGTGCGGAGTCTGCATGTCCTCCCTGTGGTCAAGTGGGTTTCTTCCAGGTGCTCCGGCTTCCTTCCACATCCCAAAGACATGCAGTAGGTGAATTGGACACTCTAAATTGGCCCTAGATGTGAGTGTGTGCATGTGTGTGCCTTCTGTGGAAGGTTGGGTGCTGGGCTGGCAACTCAACACCATAAAACTCCACTGCCAATCATGAGCGGACAGATGATCTGCTGTGGTGACCCCTAACCGGGAAAAAGCCGAAAGAAGAAGTCTTTTCTAATGAATCAGTAGTTGGTAAAAGTGATCTAGTCTAATTGCAATGCCTAATCTAGCCTTCATAATGTAGCAGATGGCAAGACAAAAACAGGAAACATTTGCAAACAGAACTAACTTCAGATATAAAACACAATGAATAATTTTTAAATGATGCTTTTCTTGTAGGTAATATGTTTAGTGCTGTCTTACAAAGATGGAAAATCACTTTTTGGAAACAAAAACTTGAAATTTGGGTGGAACTTTCCTTCAAACAGATGTATTTTCTAATTTACGTTTATTGCACAGCATTTGGACAGTTGTTACAAGGCATATGGTATAAGTTTGCCCTATTAGTTTTTCTTTGAAGCATACTAGATTTAGTATTGCTAGCTTTTGAATTCTTTAACTTCTGAAGTAACCATTTATGTTAAGAAGTAACATCATTCTGTTTGTGTATCGGTAGCATAATGAGCATATACATGCATTTTTCAGTTTAACTTTTAATTCATCTGATAACCTCTGATGTGAAGTATATGTAAAAAAATAAACAATTTTTTTGTGAGGCTCTGATATTTGAAAAGAACTATGGAAAAATAATCTCCTTCTTAAAGAACTGTGAGTGTACTTTTAAATATTTAACCATTATCCCATGGTAAGGTAAATTATATAATTGTTGTTCTTAATTGCTCATTAACTTGTCACTTGATCATTTGCATAGCAGGTCAGTGTTAACACATGAGGAAGAAAACTGACTTCAAAAAATCTATCTATCTATCTTGGGGTTTAGTACTTTTGAACAAAATGCTCAAAGGTTGACATCTGTTTGATGAATATAGTTTGGTTGACAGAAACAGAAGGTCAACAGGTGAGCAATCACCAGACAGGGGAATATTCCCTTTCCCCAGCAACTGTGCAATCTCAGAATTATTGTATATAATTAGGAGGGGATGTGGGGGTACAGGGGGCATGCCTCACACAGAAACACATGCTTTTGTTTTGCATGCTCCAAGGTTAGTTCTCAGAGCATACATAGGTTCATAGGTTCATAGGTTGGTACTAGGTTGGTACTAGGCTATCGGCCCTAGGGCCTATACAAGCCTAGCCATAACAATTCCCTGGCTATTTATTCCCACAATATTTACTTCCCTGGACCCCTGTCTAGCAGGGCAACTGGCGTGATCCCCGGGGTAAATTTCCTTTCTCCCATCCAGTCGTTAAGGTTCCTTTTGAAGAGGGCCAAGGAGGCACTCTGCTTGACATATATGGGCAGTCTGTTCCAGAGTATGGGGAGTATCTGGGTCAGGAACCTATCCCTTGAGCATGTTTTGTTCATTGTGATGACAAGATTTAGGTCTCTGGAGCATGTGGCTCTGATGGATTGGGATTTCTTTAAGTGTAGCATGTCCAACAGAACTGGGTTTGACATTGTATGTTAAGCTGAGATCTCCTCTGAGTAGACGATATGAGACAGAGTATAGCTGTAGTTTTTTTAGTCGGTCAGCATAGGGCATCTGCTTTAGGCCTGTGATTCTTTTAGTGAGATGTTTCTGTGGCCTGGTATCTTGTCAATGTTTTCTTGTCAATGTAAATGCTTTAATGTTTCAGGCATTAATATTTTCATGCATTCAATGACAAATAATTTATCTATCTATCTATCTATCTATCTATCTATCTATCTATCTGTGTATATGTATGCGCGTACATATATAGATAGATATATAAATAGAAGGTTATAATCAGTGCTGAGAAAGTACACAGAGATGAGTGGTAGGAATATGAGTCACAGGCAAAGTACTAATACTGAAAACCTGCCTTTCAGTGGCAGCATTTAAGTGAATAAAACCCTTGGACTGAATATTATGGAATGCTATTGCTCAGATGGAAGGATAAAGAGTTAGTAACTGAAACAATCTTGGCTGGAGAGGTGGGAGATAGACCATTCAACAACAGCTCAGCTAAGGTTAGTGCTCACAAACTGGCCTGCTAAGCCTCTTTAGGACCCTAAACAGCAGTGCTGATTGTTGGGACCTCCCTAAACAGTAATGGTGCCTTGTCAGGGAAGAGCTCTTAATTAGTCCAGAGCATCATGCTTGTCCAAACTAAGCTTATCCTCTGCTAGGCTGCAATGGTATCAGTGGATGCTGCTGATGAAATGTACATGATAAGGAGTGATAAGAGCTAGGATGGATGTTTGAGTTGTATTATAGGCAAAAAATAGTTCCTATTGGTAAGTAGAATTTATATCTACGAGGGCTTTATACAAAACAGAAGATTTTACCTTATCAGTGCCAAGGTTTTAATTCCTGCAGCACACAAGTTTAAGGACAGGAATAGTCACCTAGTGGAGTTCGACTGTAAATTGAACCAAGTAGTGGCTGGTCCAGGATTCAGGTTTCATTACCATATCAGCAGTTGCTACACTAAACTGTAAAACACCTACTGTAAGGCATGTGTGAAGCAATGATGTGTACAGTAAATCTGAGGAAACCAGTGTTCCTTCACAGTATAAAAAAAGTCTCTGGCAAGGACTATGTACAACTTATTCAGGTGGTGAAGTCTTCTAGTTAAAAGCAAAATGATAAGGAAGTCCATCGTCATCATCATTATCGTCAGCCCCCTTTTTACCATTTACTACATGGGGTTAGGTTATCGTGTTAACTGTCATCATCACTCTCAACTGAATGCCATTCTCCTGCCTTCATCAATACTCATGCCTTACTGTCAAAGATCTTCTGTCACAGAAGCCAACCACCTCAGGCTTCATGCCCAATGAGTGGCGCACAGCTACAGTTATCCCACTCCACAAGGAGGATCCAACTTGGACTACTGCCCCATCAGTCTGACGAGCCTGATCTGCAAGGCCATGGAACGTATTATCATGGAACTGATAAACAAAGACATTGGCAATCTTAAAACACTGGACTCCACCCAGTTTGGGTTCGTGAAGGACCGATCTTGTCCCTGAACCTTATTGACTTCTTCAAATCAGTCTCCAGAGCCGTGGACAAGGGTAAAGTAGTCCACACAGCCGATCTGGACCTCGCCAAGGCCTTTGACATCATCTCCCACTCTGAAATCATAGATAAACTTACTAAGCTGGGCATTAATCCCTACATCACTCGATGGGTTGCCAACTGGCTTACTGACAGAACCCACACTGTAAAAGTAGCTGACTCCAAATCCAGCTCCACACAAGTGACAAGTGGAGTACCTCAGGGCTCAGTCCTGGGACCGCTCTTGTTTGGCATCTACTTCTCTGAAGTACAGGCCAACACTAAGGGACTCTGGCTAACAAAGTTTGCAGATGACTGCAAACTGGGAGCCATTATTGAATCCCCAAATGATGTGGATACTCTACAAAAGGGCCTTACAGAAACAGATGCTTGGTGACAGAGCCATAGGCTCAAGCTCAATGCCAAGAAATGCATATTTATCCCCTTTGGGAAAAAACATGTACCCGTGAATTATCACATAGGTGGCAGTACACTAAACACAGAAAGTGTGATAAGAGACTTAGGGACACAGGTGGACAGTGGTCTCACCTTCAATAACCACATTGCCACAACAGTCAGGAAATTCTTCTATGTGGCACACCTCATCACTAAGGGCTTTTCATCCAGAAAAAAGGAGATCATTGTCCCACTGTACTCATCCCTCATTAGACCCATTATAGAATACAACCCTCCATTTGGTATGTACCTCTCAAGACATCTGCAACAACTGGAAAGGCCACAGAAATACCTCACTAAAAGAATCACAGGCCTAAAGCAGATGCCCTATGCTGACCACCTTAAAAAACTCCAGCTATACTCTGTCGCATATCGTCTACTCCGAGGCAATCTCTGCTTAACATACAAGGCCATGTCAAACCCAGAGCTGTTGGACATGCTACACATAAAGAAATCCCAATCCCTCAGAGCCACATGCTCCAGGGATCTAAATCTTGTCATCACAATAAACAAAACATGCTGGAGGGATTGGTTCCTGACCCAGAGACTCCCCAGACTTTGGAATAGACTGCCCATACATGTCAAGCAGAGCACCTCTTTGGCCCTCTTCAAAAGGAACCTTGATGATTGGATGGGAGAAAGGAAATTCACCCCAGGGATCACGTCAGTTGCCCTGCTAGACAGGGGTCCAGGGAAGTAAATAGTGTGGAAGAAATAGCCAGGGAATTGTTATGGCTAGGCCTGTATACTCCCTAGGGCCGATAGCCTAGTACCAACCTATGAACCTATGAACCATCTCTTTGCTGGATGCTCTCGTTTCCTCTTACCTTCTTCCTGTCTGTCCCAAATCTTCTTCACCAGATTGCTTTCTGCTTTTCTGCAAATATCCAAACCACTGTAATCTGTTCTCCTTGATCTTTTCTGCAATTGGAGCTACTATGGCTTTTGCTCTTATGTCCTCATTTCATCTGTTCCACAGTGTGTATCCTACCACCCTTCTCAGGCACTTCATTTCCATCATGTCTAGCTTCCTCATCTGCTCTGCCTTTACTGCCCAGGTTTCTGTACCATGCAGTACTACTGGTCACACCACTGTCTTGTATACCTTACTTTTCAGCTTTTTGGTATATTTAATGGGTAGGGGTGTAGGGGGTGCAAGAGCACTCCTGCAGAAATGTGAGGAAGATGTTATTTTGAGTACATTTCTTGGATAGGTTGTTTTAGGGTATAGAAGGGAGTAGTGTTGTTAGGTGTAGTTTGCAGTAATTTTTTCAATGTTATGGGTTTTGAAGTTGAGAATGACGATGTTATATCTTGTTGACGTTTTGGATTTAGATGTTTCGGTTGTTTGATGAAATGAAGTAGACCTATATATACATATAGGTTTACTATCAAAATGTCGAGGTGGCTTTCCTTAACCATTCACAACCCCGACCCGGAACAACAAAATAAAATCATGGCACTTGCTTAGAATGTTGATTCCTTCGAAGGAAACAATCAACATTCGACAACTCACCATCTTGAAAAACATCCTCTACGAGGCAGAAAACATCTTACCATTTTGCAGGGGGGCAAGTCCCCATGCACCCCCCACACTCCCTGCTACTTATATATGCTAACTCCAAGATTGCACTACAGTGAAGAAAAGTGTAATTGTCCCGATCCCCACTGAAATGCGATACCCTTCAAAATACCAATGCTCCAAACTACAAACACAATCTCCTTATCGACGTTTCACAGTTGACAGGAATTGTGTTCATAGTTTTGCCTCTTTGCCTCTCCATGTATGTCTGTGCCCTCACCAGCAGCTAAACAGTAAGGATGTACTGGCTATGTCCTAATTCCTCAATTATGTGGGGAAGAAGTGATCTGCATCACCATGGGGATGGCCATGCTTTCCTCAAAGTGAATGTACACTCCATGCAGTCTCAGTGGAAGATATAGCTAGAGTGGCATGGTGGTTAGATGCCTTCCTGGGCTGTCCTTTGTTTTGCTGCCTCTCTTCTAAAGGATAATGGTATCAGGCACATCAGATCTGCCTCTTCCACTCCCATCCATTGGACGAATCATGGTTCTTTCTGTGTATTTAGCATAACGTCTGTTCACATATATGCCATGTTATACTTTCTTTTTATATTGCAGCTTCAAGTTGTTGTGCCCTTTGCATAGCATCAGTGCCTACCAGTCCCATCAATGCACATATTATGTTTAGCTGGACTAAGTTATCCTGGTATAAATATTGCCATGCTATGCCCCCAACCTCTCACACACATTCTGGCTTTCTCAGACTCTGTGCTATACTATCCACAGGACTTTTGTATGCAGACATCTAAGAACCAGGCAGGCAGATGAGCCAAATGACATCTATCATTATTCTCAGCATCGCACACTGTTTTTCAATTGGAAAGTTTGTATACATGAGTTGTCTGGCCCTAACATTAATGTGTATTACACACTGATAATTTATTAACTGATATGATGCTGTAATGTGGTATTGCTCTAAACATGTACAGGAATGTAGTAGTAGAAAAGCCCATGATACCTTTCATTTTTGGTGTACCTAACGTGAATAAAAATATAAATGACCCTCCCCCTTTTTCTCCATAGTGTTTGCAGAGGGATCCAAAACCCACCCTCTGAGAGTTTACCTTGACAGAAGACTGAAGATATGCTATGATGTTGTTGTTCCTTTGGATTTTCCTAGTTAGGGGTCGCCACAGCGGAACTCCAGTCCGCTAATGATTGGCAGGAGATTTTCACGGTGCCAAGGTGCCAGCTTGACACCCAACCTTCAACAAAGGCATGCCCATTCACGCATGTCTTTCATATGTTACTCGACTGAGGGGAGGACATGCAGACTCCACACAGAAGGTGCTCCAGCCAAGAATCGAATGGGAGAACCTCTTGCTGTGAGGTGACAATGCTACCTCTGCACCACCACAGCTGTCGAAGATATCCTATGATAAATATCCATATATTGTGAAAGATTCTTGAGATTTTAGGTAATTTAAATAAACAATAAACTTTCAACTGAAGGGATCTTTGTCACCTTAGATATGGTGGATTTGTTTTCTGTAATCCCACAAGTTAAAGGTTTGAAATGGTTCCATGAGGTCATTCTAACATTATTATATTTAAAATGTAGATATTGATGATTTATGTCACTTACGACAAACGACAACTGTCTTGGACAACAACTTCATATATTTTGAAGGAATTTTTTTTTAAACAAAAGAGTGGCGTGGCTATGGGGACACCATATGCCCCCCCAGTATGCCAGTCTAATTATGTGGTACTGAGAAAAGCAATACGTTTTCAATTCTCCTTTTACCAAACATTTTAACATATGTCTAAGAATTTTAGATTACATTTTTATCTTTTTAAAAGGATGTGCGGCGACAATAAGGGACTTTCTCAAATGCATAGATGGGACCACTTCCTTTTTTCAAATTCACTCACATTATGTCCCATGTAAAAATAACCTACCTAGATATAACTGTTGGCAAGAACATCAAAACAGATATGTTTGTTTCAACCTTTTTCAAGTCTATATCAGTTCGTCCCAATGCAATTGCGGTGAACACTGGATCTTCGACACTCATTCAGCAAAAATCTTTTCAGTGATTCGCTGAATTTATGGACAGCAAGTAAATACTTGCCCTACAGCACAACCTTGCCCTTTTCTCCAGTGTAGTGTGATCTCAGCATTGGTATATATAGTTAGGGTGGTGTAGGGGCTGCAACCCCGTACATTGGGGATGTGGGGGGCAAAGTCCCCCACATGGGTGGATTTGATTTGCATAGCTGTCGGCCCATTGTGCTGTAGGGCAAGTATTTATTTGCTTCAGTAAATTCAGTGAATTGCTGAAATGATTTTTGCTGAATGAGTGTTGACTATCCAGTGTTCGCTGCAATTACATTGCGACAAACTAATATAGACCCAAGTCATCACCCTTTCTAGCAAAAGAAAGGTTTGGTTAAAGACCAGATGTTCAGGCTTGCTAGATAATTTCAGATGACACCACATTACAAACAAGCTGGAAATTTTTATAGATATGTTTTTAAAGAGGGAGTACCCCTACCAATGTCTGTCAACACTAACAAATGAAATCTTGCAAGGCAGAGGGAAGAAGTATAAATAAGTTCTGGGTGAAGGGCTGCCAGTTATTGACTGTTCTGTTAACTACAAAAAAAAAAAAACACCTGATAACAGTGGTAGTTTCAGCAGAATAATGGTACTCAAGTATGGGCCTGATACCAATTCTATAAAAAGTATCATGAAAAAGAACTGGAAAAGTTTTAGTTGCTTTTATGGAGCCCTAGGAACATTGGTTGTAGGGCCTATGTTTACATATGAAAGGCATGTAAATATAAAGGGAAAATTAGAATTACAGGCATCAAAAGCAGATAGTAGTCCAAGCAATAAAAAGGGACAAGTGAAATGTGGCAACTGCAGACAGTATACATTGACCTATACAGGGCAAAAATTGAAGCTTAACACATTAAAAATGAACTAATATTTAATGGAAAATATACATGTGACACAAAAGGAGTGGTCTATTTATCTCTCTGTGATAAATGTCATTACTTGTATGTGTGTAAAATGGAAAGAACCATACACAAGCATATTTATGAGAACAGCTATGATACAGAAAATAAAAATGACAATAATATACTTTTTAGACACGCTCTGCAGTGTAAGCAGTACTCCAGGTTTTTGTTTGTTGTTCTTGAGCACATGCCTAACAGCCCAGTAGAGGCCCATGGAGACTGAAATTAGAGTATAGAAACATGAGTTGGCAGCTGTGGCTTAATGCAGGTCCATTTCCTGGGTTAAATGACACCATACTGATTAATAATGTGTTAAAAATGGGTCTATGTTCAGCCATCAAAAGGAAGAATTGCCAAACAGCATTACATCGAAAATGCCATTCAGTGAAACTCCGCATGTGGGGAACTGTGCCCCCACACCCGCACTAATTATTTTTACCAACTCTGAGATCACACTACAGTGGGGAATGGGCAAATTTCCTGATCCCTACTGTAATGCGATCTTACTTGAATGGCTCAATGAACAGCATGTTCGATGAGACATGCTGTTCGATGCTTTTTCTGTTCAATGGCTGTACATAGACCCATTAAAATTAAGGGCTGCCTAATTTTGTACTTCAATAAATGTGGAACTTCTACTGTGCTATGTGTCTTTTCTATAAATACATACCTGTTTTTATTTGCCAAGTTCCTTGGAATGATGAGATGCTAAAATTAAAAACATTTTATTTTTATAATTAAACAAAAAAATCTATTATTTGTATTTTAAATAACTGGATTTTTATTTATTTTCTATCTTAGTGGGCAAGTGGACTTTAAACCTAGGTAATGGTTTAGTCCTGTGACTACTAAATGGATTATTTAAACCTGGGGCATCTTATAAAAACAGTTGTGATGAAGTCCTGATTCTATGGACAAAATCATTTAAATCTAAAATGTTGTTTATGTATTTTACTTCTTTGTGGACTTCTTGAGAGTTGGAATGTGTGGTTTATGGCATTGATTCATTTCATTTTGGATGTAAAATATCCCACAACACCTATTAGAAAAAGTCTTTAATTAAAATTAAAAATCATTTTGCTAACTTAAAATCTAACCTTACCTCACTTAACAGACAGAAAACTAACACATTTAAACCTCCATATAACATTCTCAGTTCACCACAAATATACTTTAACTCTTCTGTGTTACCTTCACCACTCTTTTTGTCAAAACCAAAATTTTATTTTCTTAACTTCAACTGCAGCCCATACTTTATTAAATAAAATCCCTTCATCTTTGCTTTCCAAATTTTTAAAATAATAGGAATACATGACTTATCTTTTTGATATTGCAGTTCTGTTTCACATTCTCGGCAATGCACATAGAATACTCTGTATGTTAACATCCCTAACTATTTTCATAAAGTCATTTTCTCAACATATTCCATAATCTTATAACTCTTTGATATTTGAAAAAGACATATTCCATTGCCTGGTTTTCATTCCATTCCATACAATTTCTTTCAGTCACAGCTGTATGCGCAATTTCCCTTTCACTGGTAATTTTCTATTGCATAGGAAGTATTGTCCTTCTCCCTAACTTTTACAGCAATTTTGCCTTTCTTTAACAGACATTTTTACTTCTGTCTCTGTGTCTTTCCAGGGATCAGCATAATAATGTTTTATCATAACTTCGTCATACCAAATTCTACTCTTTTGTTCTATTTTATTTGTTTATTTATTGATTTATTGACATCTGATTTCTGGGAAAGTCCAACTGGGTAAAAGCCTATTTTCAGTGGAGGCCCTTGGAGAAAAGCTTCAAATTATTACAAAAAAATTTAAGAACAATAACTTTACAGTCTTCAAAAAAACCCCACAAACATCTGCAGTTTAAATAATGATAACAAATTACACATAATATAAAACATTGGTTAAGAATCAATACCCGGTATATGACAATTATGTAATATTTAGAGAAATTTTAGAAAGTATGTAGAGAAATTAAAGGTAAGTTAGCCTAATATAAATAGGAATTGCAATATGAAGTGAGGGAAAAACAGGCTTACGGTATATTTAGAGAGAAAGCCAGGGAAGAGAATTGAATAGCTAAATAGCAGCAAGGAAGTAAGTGAAGAAGGTAGAGTAAGGAGGTATAAGCAACAAAAAGGTACTTGTTCACATTTAGGGACATAGTCTATCCTTGTTTTGAGTAGGAACAGGAACAAATTTTAGCTAAGACGTCTTTCAGCATGGTTTTAAAAGATGGGAGGAAGGGTACAGATCTGATGGATACAGGTAAGGAGTTCTAGGCCTTAGCAACCTTGTATGAGTACAGGCAATGCTCCACAGATTTGCTAGGTTTATAGAAAGACAGGAATTTTTGGTCACTGGATCACAATCACCAACTGGGAACATAGTTGTCTAGAATGTTTTTTAGTGCTGGACAGGCAGATGGATACTGAATAATTTTATAGGTGGTAAGATGCTGAGTATATGTTAGTCGATGCGTCAGCTGCAACCAATTTAAGCTTTTCAGTGCTATACAGTGGTGGGTTCTGAAAGGGGTATGTGCTGCAAATTTAGTAAGTGTGTTATAGCATTGTTGAAGTTTTAATTTTTGTGAAGTCTGGAGGTTAGTAAGGATGGGAGCACCATAAAGAAGAGTGAGGAGGAGATATGTAGTGGCAAGTGTAGTTTTAGTTGCGTTGGTGAGAAAGTTTTGGTTCTGTAAATCATCCCTAGTTTGTGAGGAGTTTTTCTTATGCAATTTTGCATATGGAGGTCAAATGTAAGATTATCATCCACTGTCACCCCTAGTAGTTTTCTATAAGAAGTGACTTCAATGGTTGTATTATCAAGAGAGATGACTTTAAATTTAGTTTTTTTCATGAGAGAGGGAATTGGGGAAAATGTAGTAGTTTGGTCTTTTTTGGGTTGAGCATGAGTTGTGAGTTACAAAGCCATGTTTCATTGGGTGTAAAAGTTTCCTGATTAATTTTCTGGAGGTGTATCATGTTATCAGATGTGCAAATGAGGGTGGAATCATCTGTCCATTGTATTAGGGTGGTCTCCCTTGTAGACGTATAGAGGGTGTTGGTGAAAATGTTAAAGAGGAGGGGACCAAGGATAGAGCTTTGTGGTACACTGGTGGTGACTGGGAGTTAAGGAGAGAGCTTGGTGTGTGATTTTACTAATTGTTACCTACTGGTCAGGTAGCATCTGTACCACAGAAGGATGAGTTGAGAGAGACCTGGTAAGGGCATTTGAAGTTTACTGTGAAAAACTGTGTCAAAGGCTTTAGACATATATAGAAATATGGAAGAGACTAGTCTGCCATTATCTCAAGCTTTATTGGCAGTGTATATATAGGTTAGAAGGGCGGTGCTAGTACTGTGTGAAAGATGGAAACCATGTTGTGTAGGAGACAGGAGTTCTTGCAGGAGATAGCCTAGCAATCGTTTTTTGAATACATTTTCAAGCATTTTGGTGAGGGGAGATAAGATTGTTATAGTTCAAAAGATATTAATGTCTGTTGAATTCCCGCCCTCATGCAGAGAGATAATTTGTGACGTTTTCCAAAGAGAGTGAATTTGAGATTCATGGATTGACTTGTTTTTAAGGATTGAGATGGAATAGGCAGTGCTACTGGCTGCTATTTTTAAGTACTCACTTGGAAGGTCATCATCTGAAGAAAAGCATGGTTTAAATTTGTTTTAGAGTAGTTTTATGTAGGATGTGGGCGCAGGTTTGAAGGTGAAAGTGGATGTGGTAATATGTTGCTGTTGGGCAAGGTTGGGATTAGATGTTGAGAAATCCTTGGTTAGAGATGCTATACTATTTGTAAAATAAGAGTTGAACTGTATTGCAGTTTCGAATGGTAAGTTATTGGGAGAGGGGTTTGGGTTGAATTTTTGGCTGGGATGTAAGATTTCTTACTGGATGTCCAAAATTGTTTATGGTTGTGTTTAGTATTATTCTTAAAGTTATTATAGTATAGTTTTTTGTCTTCATTTATTTGATTTTTAGTACGATTGCAAAACATTCTGAAGTTTTCAAAATATTGAGGTTATTTTGTACTTTTGCCATTCTTTGCATGCTTTCACTCTATCCTAAATTAACATTCTACTCTTTTTGGATAGCCAAATTGCAATAATTGTTTTCAGTCTTTTCTTTCTAGGAGGTGCAAGGCTATTTAGGATATTTAAAAAAAAGTTGTGTGGTCAACCACCAAATAAACCAAGCAATTAACCTAACAATAAAATCCATACCCCTCAAGAAACTAGCATTTACCCAACGCCTGATCTACAACAACGCATATTTTACACCTGCTATTCTACATAAATTTAACCCTATAAAATCCCCACTCTGCCCACATTGTAAAGATCAAACTGCCAATTTACTCCATCTATTCTGGAGCTGTAAATGTGTCTATAAGCTTTGGAATTCCCTCAAACTTCAACTACAAAAGATGGGCTATCAGACATCTACACTCACCTGGGAATTCACTCTATTACATATCCTCCCACACAATATATCCAAGAACCAAGCAGCTACTCTGATTACTATTTTTCTTTTAATGAAACTATATATAGCATCCAATTGGCTTAACCCAACTTATACTTCTTGGGAGGATTTTAGACTGATGGTGATCAAACACCTTTTAGCCCATAAAATACTAATCGATAAAAGGGACAAAAATATTAAACTCAGAAAATTATGGGAACAAGTATTTAACATTATTCTAGCATAGCCCATCACAAATGCTCATACTAAACTACCAACAGGAGATCTCAAAACAACCCATATACCTAACTCTTAAAAGTTTTCCTCTTTCTCTTTTTATATTTTACTCATAATAATCCTTACTTAATTGTCACACTTATTCACCTGAAAAATAAAAGCATCTATGTATATAGTGTAGATAGTATTGTCGACTGACTTACTTTTATTGTATTACTTTCAATGTATAACAATTGATTGATGGTCATATGTGTTTTTTTTTCTTATGTTACATTTTACTTGCTATTCTGTATTATTGTAAATAATAAATAAAATTATTGAAAAAAAAAGTTGTGTGGTATTCAATTACAGCATCATTTAAGGGGAGGATTTTTAAGAAGTCCCAGTTAATAGAAGATAGTATAGTGATGAATATTTCTGGATTGAACTTGGAAAGATTAACTGTTATTTTATAAATATGCGGTTTAACTAGATGTGTGAGATGTCTAGTAATACAGATTGGCAGATGATCACTGAGAGAGTCTGACATTGTACCTGTGATGGAGTATTTGCTGGGGTCTGATACTAGGATCCACTCTAATAGAGAATTTAATGTTTAGCTAGAGTGTGTGGGGATAATAATTAGTTATGTGAAACCATATAGGTTCATGTTAGATGTAGGAGAGTTAGAGTTTATGTCCAAACACTTGACACTCACTATACCTAGTAATAATTTTTCTATTCCAGTTTTCATTCCCTTACCCATTCCAATATTTCTCCTTTCTTTTTACACTTTTCTCATTTCCACTTTTCATTTCTTCCCATAGCTCTTGATATTTTATGTCTAATATTTTGCTAATGTCCTTTCACATTTCAGTATTTTCAAAACCTACTGAAAACATAACGATTCGTAAGGCACAATTAGGATTTTTACATTCACAAGTCTTCTTCCACTTTATTATAAATAATGCCACTTTTATTGGGGTTCATCCTTGACCCCCAGCCAGTACTGAATACTACTTGTAACAGTATAATTTCCATTTCCCCAATGAAATGAAATAACTGATTGCAAATATTCAGATTTCCCTATAATCACCATATTTGTTAAATATACCATTTTAAACATAGCTTAAACAACATTGTCATTGTTTTTAATCATACCATAATTTCCCCAGATTATCTGTAATATTCCAATGCATTTTCTATTAAAATACATCCCTGTCATATTCATTACCTCTCCAAACCTTTGTTTTTTTCTTTATTCATGTTTAACCCTATATACGTTAACCATTCTTCTGTTCCTTCAGCCATTACCACTAACCATCTTATATTCTTTAGTATGTTGACTACATCCCCCACATATCCCAACATTACTGGTACTTCTTTAATATATTTACTTTCACTATATTCATCACTAACGAAAACATTAAGCAACTCAGTGGCCACTCTTGCCTTATCCTTCTTTGAATTTTTATTCTTCATTTTGCCAAACCATTCACAATTACACTAAATATGTTATTCTCAAATGATGCTTCCAGCACATTTCTAATCAATTTATCAAAAGAATATTGCTTTATCAATAGAATATTGGTTTAATGTATCTCATAACTGTATTCTTAGAAAAAGCCATAAGCTTTTTCTACATCATAACTTATAACTTCCACATCCATCACCACTTCTGCTTCTTCTTTAATACTTTATACTACTTCTTTTATTGTCATCAACATTTCTCCATTCAATCTCCCTTTGTTGCTATATATCCCTGCCTCGATATTCTAATTGAAATTCTCTCTAATTTTGCTTGAATTATTCTTACCATTATTTTATAATTTACATTCATCAATGTAATTAGTCTTTTAGTTTTTAAAATCTTTTCTATTTCCTTTCTTTCCAATCAGTTTAATTACCATCTCACAAATACTTTCATCAGTAGAGCGTTTTTCTTTCCATTCATTATTTTTACAAATACTCCCTTCTGCTCTTTTTTTGTCTCTTTATAATATTTGTAAAATATTCAGTCTATTCCCAGGGCAACACTGTCAATGCCTTAGCTAAACATGTTCAGATGCAAAGTAATACACATAGGCTTTCTAATACTGTGTTAGATGCTATACATGAGAATGCTAGGTTGGATAACATTGAAAATGAAACAGAAAGATGTGAAACAAGATTGATAACCAAACTGTGTTCTCATATGGGGTTAGGTTTAAATGAATTTGTACCTTTGAAACCTATTTTAAAAGCCAGAAGGAAAAGGAAAAAGTAATGCCTATTTCCTTTTGCTGTGTTCCCTTTTTTAGTGAGTTCAGTTTTAACTATTTAATTGTTTTATTAGTTTTAGCTTTTGATTGGTCTGTATATTATGACAGTGTTATATACATGTTTAGTAAAGGTGTTGTTTCATTAGGGTCTGAAGAAGCTATGATTCCATAGCAAAAGTGCTTACCAGTTTGTATATGCATTAATCTTGGATTTATTGTACCTGCTGCCTATTGTTTTCTACCTACTTTACTTCGGATATTTTAAATTGTGACTGCTGTGTTTCCATACTTGGATTTATTTTACCTGCTGCTTGTTGTTTGCTGCCTATTTTACTTTGGATATTTTAAATTGTGACTGCTGTGTTTCCATACTAGGCTTATGTAAAATTTTACCATTCACTATTTTCAATAATAAAATGCATTCCCATACCAAAGTCCATATTTCTCTATTATCAATAATTTCAGCAGTTTCATAAACATTTTGACACACTGTTTTTAAATAGTCCACTAAAACGTCTTTTCCCATATCAGTTATGAATGGTACAACAACTTTCCTTTTAAAGTCTATTTTCTTTCACACTCTCAGATATGTCACAAAATGTCTCTTTCCCCAATAAAATGAAAGTTGTTGTATCCACTACCCTTAGCCTAAAGGCATAATCACTTTGTTTAATATTTCATATCTCTTTAGAAGCTTTTCACTTTTAGACTGAATTTTTACCATGAATTTTCTAGTCTGCTACCAGTCCTTTTTTGATTTATTAATATGCTTCCTCAAACTTTTGCCACAACAGTCACATAAGTTTTATACATATATATATATATATATATATATATATATATATATATATATATATATATATATAATTCCACCTTATTGTCTTTCACTTTCACTCCATGCATTTCTGAGTCTTCCTTTATCTCCCTGATCCTGTATTTCCCATAATATTCCCCATGATGCTTCTTGCCCATCTTCCAGCTCATATTGCTAAATTAATTCCTGCAGTATTCCATCCAGCAACACTCCTGACTGGTGGGTTGTCACCTCAGTCTTTCTTCCTCATGTCAACACCTCCACATTGCTCTCAGTCTCTCCCTTATTCTCTCTCTCTCTCTCTCTCAATTTGCTCAAACAAATTTTCTGGAACAGACCCTCTTAATCAATAAAACCTCCATTAACTCCTCCTTCTTTCCTGCAGTCTAGATCACACGCCTCCTCCATACTGTTCTTTGTGATTCTCATCTCGGCTGCTACTGTGCTAGAAAAGGGAGACTCATGGAAATTTTCCAAGGAGAGTTGGAGAAATTCCCTAATGTCCTTGCCAAATTTCCCTAAGTAGTATAAATACCATCATGGCTCGCCTCTGAAAAGCGGCCACTAGCCTAGTGGCACTAATTGGCCAACAAAGGAAAAAATAAAGCGTTATCTGACCTTTTTGCAAAATTTATGTATTCTATTTTGCAAACCATTGCAAATTGAATATCATTATACTATAAAAGCAAAAAGCTATAGGCAGGTTTATATTAGCTGCATTATTCATTACTGCAGGAAACACAGTGGGAGAACCCATTGCTAGCACAGTGGTAGCAACATGATGCATTTATGCAAAGGGCATAGCTGGAACATCAGCGATAAAAGGTGCAGTGTCACACTCTAAGTTACCTCCTACTGCAAACATTAATTTACTCTGTGTTCTTATTTGTGGTTCTGTAGTCGGAGTGTAGTAAGTGCATAAATGAGCTTTCATTTTGGTGATTTGTGATTTGATCACATTCATTTTTGCAAGTTGCCATGATCTCAGACATGCATATTGTATTTTCCCCAAGGGTACATTAGCTAAATTCCAAAGTGCCCATAGGTATGTTTATGTTTTGGGTGGGGTGAAAATCTCTGAGATCTGACTGGTATTAAATCTGTCATTATGCAAAATATAATTATTAGCAACCTGTTTAATCTTAAATCTATTAATTATGTATATTCTAACCCATTTAATAGCAACAGATTGCCTGTTACAAACATTAGGTTGGCCATAAGTTACCACCCATCCCTGATTTTATGTTGCTTCAACTCTCCAGCTTGTTTGATGAGATTAGGGCAGTATCCATGCTATAAAAACATGTTTCAAATCAGAGTTATATTTCATGTGATCATATTGATTACTACAAATGTGCTTCAATCTGAGAAATCTGGAATATGGGATGTTTCAAATAAAACATGGAGGATGACAAAGGCTGACTGATGAAAAAGGACTTTTTAGTGACTGGTTTTCAATAAATTGATAGTGCCATGTAATAGTTTTGCAATAGTAACAGCAAGCAAATTATGAGTGTAGTAATGATGTAGCATAAAACTAATACAATAACAACTATGATTCAAATATGACAAAAAGAAATGAGTATGTATAGCATAAGGTGCACTTCATATCAGCTAGTAGTCATTCAAGTAAAGGGTCTATATCACAACCTTGAAACGTCAGCTCTCTGAACAAGCAATGATCGAGCCATAAACAGCAAAAGCTGAAAACCACGAATGGCCACTTTATTAGGGTTTGAAAGTTTATTTGTCTGTTCACTGGCCAAGCAAATTTTTCCCTGTGAAAAAATTTGTGGAAGTGGTCGTTCATGGTTTTCAGCTTTTGCTGTTTACAGGTCGACCTTTAGGTGTTCGGAGAGCTGATGCTTTGAGGTTATAATATAGACCCCAAGTAACAATACCAGATACTCATATAACATAGCAAATATTGTGTAGTTGATCATAAATTTACTTATGCTGAAAAAAAAACAGAAATAAATTACCATAGGTCATTGTAAAATTGCCACCTATTGCCATACCACACAAGCAATAGTAACACTTATCCAGAAAATAGAAAACATTCATATTGATAACCATCTCCAATAGTTGTAAACTAAATCAATTAAACTCTAATACATATATATGACTGAGTTTCCAAAAACTTGAACTTACAAAACAAAACAAAAAAATCTACCTTTTTTGTTGTTTTTGAGGGGGGGCAAGCCCCCGTGCTCTCCCCACATGCCCTACATATTATATATACAAACTCCAAGATTGTGCTACAGTGGGGAAAAGGGTAAATTCCCCGATCCTCACTGTACCATGAGCTCCCTTCAAAAGCTTCAGGTTTTTGGAAACTCGATTATATTGGAATTCCAAGTTTCTGACAACTTGAACTTCTGAAGGGGACCTATTATAAATATATATATATATATATATATATATATATATACACACAGACACACACACACACACACACACACATGCAGGAACGCACATACACACACACACACACACACACATACACGCACACACACGCACATATATACATACATATACATCTTTAAAAAAACACAGTTCTGGAAAATAAGAGACTGCTTCCAGCATAATGGGGAGGACACCTTGGAATGGACAAAACTAAGGCAAGAGTGCCAATTACATTTTATTAGTACATTAATAAATGATTTCAATGCAAATAGATTAAAACTCAAGAGACTGATGCCAGGATTTCAAAATTAAATATATTGCAAAACATAAAATATCTAAAACATAATTGTTTCCTTTTTGTGTCTGGATCACCAAAACCCTACCACACATTCGGACAAATCTGAATAAATAATTATAGTGTTATGGAAAGGGTTTATGGAGGATAAGTTAAAGGGTAGGGTCAGAGGTTGTTTCAGGGTTACTAGGTATTAATAAGGCGGTGCAGAGGGATGACGCTAACCCTGACCATAAACCTGCACCTTACCTTTCAAAACACCTTTCCATACCACTAGATCTAATCTAGACAGCTTGGACTCACAGACATGCAAACACACAATAACTCACAAACATTATTCTAGAGATATGTTATCTCTTACCCCTAACCTAACCCACCTACAGTTGCACAAATCTCCCACCCCATTATGACATAATCTTTATATTTTCATAAGTTTTTTTAACTAGTTTCCCAAACCCACTCTTAACTTATCTGCATGCAGTCAGTAGAGAAACACAAAGCCTAACTAAGTACCAAGAACTGCCAACCGTGCAAACAATGCATTAGACTGGACAAAAAATCCTACTAAATTACATTATAAACTAAATACCAACACAACCCCCCAAAATTTTGGAAAAATGTAAACCAGCTACTAAAACCCACCAAAATGTCTACTCTCAAACCAGTCTCCCTGACACTGAAGTTCCCATCAAAACACAATTAAACTCCCACTTTGTGAACTCAATTCTATCCTTAGTATCACAGGACAGTTCCAGCCTCACTATCCCCCCTAACACAAATAACACTAATACAAGCTTTACCCTCAAAACAGTTTCCACCATTTCAATCAAAAGCATGCTCTCCAAACTAAAAACCTCATCAACAGCAGCCAACCTACTCCCCAGCTATTTCTTGAAACTCACAGCACATGCTATTGATATCCCAATCTCCACTCTCATAAACAGATCAATTGTTGACAATTATGTGCCCAAACTCTGGAAAATATTCTATGTTACACCCATACATAATGGCAGGACCTCCACTGAACTTAATAACTAAAGACTCATTGCTTTACTCTCTCCCCTGGCCAAAATCCTAGAAAAATCCATCCATACCCAGGTGCTAAAATTTCTCCTAGACAACAACATCCTGTCACCTACTCAGCATGGTTTCAGACCTGCCCATATTGCCACTACAGACCTCCTCTGCTTCACAGACACAGTAAACCATCTCAAAAATGAAGGACTGCAGCTGTCAACTCTTTTTTTGGATATGTCCAAAGCATTTGACACAGTCTTGCACCAAACCCTGCTAAACAAACTAAACCAATGTCACCTATCAAATTCCACTCTTACCTGGTTCCAAAGCTACTTAACTGACAGGTACCAATCTGTGAAATGAGAAAATTCTCTCTCTCTTCAGCTGCCCATAACTATAAGTCCCACAGGGTTCTATCTTAGGACCACTACCATTCACAGTCTTCACAAATGACCTCTACACCTCCACACAGCATGCATCTATCATTCAGTATGTAGATGATACTACCTTAATCTGTGCTGCACAGAACATTCCCACCCTCCTGCAAACAACTCAGCTAGCATTCTCTGATGTTGAAAACTACCTTACCAAAGCCCAACTCATCATCAATCCAAAGAAAACTCAGCTCATGATTATAACCAGTCCTAACAAAAACACTGATAAAAGTAAATTCACTATCTACTCCACAAATGCTACTCCAATCACTCCAGTGGCACAGACTAAGCTATTGCGAATAACCATAGACTCCCACCTAAAATTTGATAGTCATCTCAACTTACCTATTAAAAAAGTACATGCCAAACTGGGATCACTCTACCGTATCAAGCCATTTCTTACCAACAACACAAGATCAGCCATTGCTTGCTCCCAACTTCTGTCCACACTATTCTATGCATCTCCCATTCTGACTAATCTCAACAAAACTGAACTAAGCAAAATGGAAGCCTGCTATAACAGACTTGCCTGCTTTGCTGCAAATTGCTCATATAGAACTCATCACTGTACTGCTTTGAGACAGCTCCACTGGCTTGAACTGCCCAACCTCCTAACCTACAATCAGCTCTGCCTCTGACATTCTATCTGTTACCTCCCCAATAAGTGTCCTGCCCTCAAAAACCTAGTACAACATCACTCAGCCAGAAGGGCTCATAGATTAGCAAGCAAACTACTACTAGAAGTCACCAACAGCTACAATAGCTTTGGAGATGCACTATGTAGTAGTTCAGTGGCTAAAAAATGGAACTCTCTCCCCACTAGCATACAAAAAATATCATTCAAAGCCTCCTTTAAAAACCTCATTAGGCAACATCTCAAGCAAAGCTGGCAGTGCAATGACTGCTTCCCAGGCTAGTGAAAGCGAATAAGGTACACATAATAAACCTAGAGTACTTGATAATAGTTTTCACTCTTACTCACAAACACTGGTTAATATACAATGTATGTACTGTACCTGTGCACTATGTATGTATTCTACCTATGTTCCAAATTTCAGCTGTACACCACAAATCTTTTAATTACCTTTATTTTTAAATTAATATTGTCTTGTTTGTTCTCTCTACTATAACTGTTGATGTGCTACATACCATTGTAAAAACATGTCTATTATAATTTGTGTATATACTGATCATGTCTAAATATCTACATGTATCTGTAATTTTTCTGTGTGGAACTATTCTCCCTTGGCCTCTGCTGAAAAAGGGCCTTTTCAGCTCAGTCAGGTACCCCCGGTTAACAAATATAAAATAAAATAAATAAAAAAAAAAAAATAATAATAATAATATATATATATATATATATATATATATATATATATATATATATATAGATAGATAGATAGATAATATATAGATAGATAGATATATTTAACTGAATGATAATTTTGTTTAATGTATAGTCTAAGTTTAGTTATATTTAGTTATGCATATTGCCCCCTGTTAATACTGCTGCACATTTAATTATTTTTCATTTTATTTGTTGTAACAGGTATTGAGCTCTGTTATTATTTGCACTTTATAAGATGGTTAACCATAAGTGATTTTTGTGAACCTCATCAGAACTTTTACTAGTAAACTGTTTTTAGACTAGTTACAAATATTTATTAGATTTTTGTTTATGTATTGTTAAGTCTTAGAAACTCACTAAAGGGTGAACTATACAAAAACACAGCTTCATTTCCAGAACAAAATACAAGGTAGCCTACTTTTCTTTCCACATTAAGTGTTCACAGAATGTATATATTATTTACAGTTCATTAAACTAAGTTCAAAGTCTTTAGAGATATCTCCACCATACAGATTAAGTTCTATAAAGCCCCTCCTGCAACAGGCCTCAAATTCAGGGTTGTGACTGCAGGTCTTGATCAGCTTTCCCTTCAGCTCCAGTCATAAAAAAGGGTTCTCCCTGAAATTGCCTCACTTTAAATCTAGTATATGCCCCAAATGACCCATCTAATGCCAGCAATCTTGGATTTTCAGGTAAAGCTCCTATATTACCTCATGATGTACCTCCAGCTGAAGAACTGACATCCTGATTTGACTCTATCACACAACCTCCTTTTATACATCAGTAACTTTATAATTAACTTTGTATTAATGCAGTAATACAGTTTTCTGACTAAATTGCTTTGAGAATTTTTCAAGCCTAGGTCACATGTACTTGTTAAACTAGTCATTAATGGAAAATGGAATAGAGCAAAACCAGAGTCATATAGGTCCAAGAATTAACTTTTCTGTTGTGGAAAAATAATGGAGAATATTATTTTAGATAAATTATCACCAGAATTGAAAAGGCAGGGACCATAATCAACACAAATATATTGAAAATAGGTTTATAACTACCTACAGGTATGTACCGACACTATGTTCAGCCACTGATAGCGTCAGACCCAAAATACTGAACAATAAATTAGAATAACTAGGTATTAATGTAATCTTGATATGATGCATAACTGGATGGCTTACAAATCAGACATGATAAGTACAATACAGAAAGTGGATGAGTGAAATTCTAGGTTATAGTCAGTGTGTCCTATGGGACTTTGTCTAGGCCACATCCTTGTTTAGGTTGTTTCTTTCTGATTTAGCTTATTCATCTGATGTTTTCTATAGTCTGTATGCAGATGAGTTGAAAATGAAGAAAATGATTACATCTGTTATGGACACGGCATGTTGACAAAAGAAAAAGAAAATGACTAAATAGATCATTTGGGCGCAGGAAAAAAATGCTGATAAATACATCAAATACTAAGCATATGAGGTTAGGGAGACATACATTGAAGGGTTAATATTTAATGCAGCAGACGTAATTAAGATTATGGACTCGTTTAAGGGTCTAGGTATATGGGTGAATCCATCTTTGAAGTTTTTTTATCATATCAACAGGCTATACAAAAATAGTTATAAAACCTAGGAAATCCGAAATGTTGAAATCATTGTTTGTCAGTTGCATTAGACCCAAACTAGAGTACGAAACAATAGTATGGAAACCTTATAATAAATTTTACATGAGTAAATTATGAAGAGTACAGTGGACATATACCATGGGCATACATGGATGTGGACATTTAAGTTATTATGAAATATTTGAACTTGTCGTTTTTCTCTTGTAGTTATTTAAGTTGAGACCTTGGTCAGTTTTACAAGGAATTTAGAGACAACTACCTCTGAGAGCATTTGGGGTTATCAAGGGGTTGTAGAGAAGCATTAGACAGCATGCATAAGAGATTATATATGAATGAGAGAGGTACTTGTTATTTATTTTTTATTTATTTACATTTGTTTACTGGGTTTACCTTTACATGTGCATAATGCACATGTGAGAAATACAAAAGTCCAAAAGGACTTTTTCAAGTTTTCAAAAGGCCGAAAACAAAATGCATCAAATGTGCAATGAGCAAATGTACAGTAACGTTCGCTCATTGCAGATTTGGCATTTTCGGTGCGAGGAGGGCTATAGTGGGGATCAGGAAGTGGACCCTTTCCCCACTGTAGTGCGACCTCAGAGTTAGAATAATAAAGTGGGGGGGGTGTGGAGGGCACATCTCCCCACATGGAAGGTGCAGGGGGGCACGGCCCCCCTGCATTATGCTTTGTCTTTCGAAATGAAGTTCGAAAATCAGCAAATCTGGTTTTCGATTTGCTGATTTTCGAACTTCGGTGCAGATCAGACTGACGATTTTTGTCATTCTGGTTCACACAAAGGGCTGTATGGTAGGTTGATTTTCAACCTTTCAAAGGTAAACCGTTTACAGGGAAAGTCCGACTGGGACAGAAGCCCATTTTCAGCAGAGGCCTGGGGAGAAAAGCTCCACAGAAATATAAGCAAAATAAAATAATTAGATAGTACAATAGTATACATACAGTAAGACAGATAATACACATCATCTACTTAGTCTATAAGCATTCAATATAGTTTTCTAGTAGATACAGGTCAAAAAGAAAAACACACAGGCATTTCAGTGAAGATCACTGTGAGAAAAATAAAATCAGTACTGTGTACATATTAAATAATAGTTATGAACAAATGAGATTTCCTTTATATATATATATATATATATATATATATATATATATATATATATATATATATATATATATATATATATATATATATATATATATATGTGTGTGTGTATGTATGTATTTTTGAGTAGTAATAAACACTGAGGAGAGGGAGAAAATGAGGTAAGGAGTGAATAGTGGGTTGAGAGAGTTACAGATATCTTGTCAGTCAGGTTTGGTGCAGGAGCAATGCCAGATCTTGGATAGATGTTTAAACAGTAGTTGTTTGAAATTGGTAGATTCAGGTGTGTTTTAGAGGGTGTGGGGTAGAGAGTGCCATAATTTGGCTATTTGATTTGAGAATAGGGCTTTACCATGAGTGTTGTTAGCTTGGTTTACTGTGATAAAGTTTCTGTCTGCAGATCTTAGACTTTATAGGAATCAGTAGGGAACAACAAGTTCCTTGAGGGATGGGCAACTGCAAGGATGGAAGATGATATTGTGTGTGAATTTATGTTGGTAGAGATGGAGAAGGTTTGGTAGCTATAATCAATTTAATTTATGTAGAGAAATACAATGGTGGGTTTGGTGGTAAAGGTTGGCTTTAAAGCAGGCTATTTTGTTGTAGCAAGTTTCCAATTAAGGTAAGTCTGATTTTTTGAAGTTGGTAAAGAGGGGGAAAGCATATAGGAGTGCAGAGAGAAGGAAGGTTCTGGATATGGATAATCTGGTACTGTCAGTGAGGAATGGCTTGCTTCTGTACAGTGAGCCAAGTTTGATGTAAACTTTCTTAATTGTGATGGCTATGTGTTGGTCAAATCTGGGTTTGTTGTTGATTGTCACGCCTAAGAGTTTTGTATGTTCAACCGGTTGGATGACTGTATTGTTTGCTGAGAGAATGGTGAAAGTTGTGGTTGGTGATTGTTTGCTACTGGTGAATAACATTAACTGTATCATTTTGGGGTTGAGGATTAGTTGTGATTTACTCAGATATATTTCTATATCATTAAAAGCTTGTTGGGCTACTATTTGGAGATCTGGTGAGGTATCTGCTGAGCAGATTAAAGTTGAATCATCTGCATACTGAACTACTTTAGCATGTGTTGTAGATGAGGCTAGATCATTGTAGAAGATGGTGAAAAGAAGGGGTCCAACTGAGTTAGGCAGAAGTGGTGAGAGTTGGGATTTCTATCATACTGCTTGTTGTCTGTCAGAAAGATAGCTTAGGAACTAGGAGAGGGAAGTCTTTGATAGTTTCAGTGAGGCAAGAGTACTAATGAGTCTCTGATGGGAGACAGTGTCAAACACTTTTGACATGTCTAAGAAGATTGATGCTACTTGCTGGTTTGAATTTCTCAGTTGGTTGGTGGTGTTAGAGAAATTAATTTGGGCTGTGGTGGTGCTGTGTTTCAGTCTGAAACCGTGTTGGGAAGGAGAGATAAGGTTGTGAGATAACAGGTATTGCAGTAATTGAGTGTGCATACATTTTTCCAGAATTTTGACACAGGGTGAAAGGATGGCTATGGGTCTGTAATTGTTTAATTCTGTTGATTTTCCTCCTTTATAAGTGATATATGAAATTTTCCATAATTTTGGGACATGTTGTTCTGCTATAGACCTATTTACCAGAATGGAGATAGGCAGAGCCATGGCATCAGCTGGATGTTTGAGGTAATCATTGAGGAGTTGGTCACCTGCTAAGGAAGAAGGTTTCAGTTTTGTTAGCATTGTTCTTATGGTGTTAGTTGGGGCAGTTTTGAGGTCAAAAGAGTTGTTGTTAGTTTTCACATTAGGTGGAAGAGATGGTGGGGTAGAATTGTTCCCAGTAACTAAGGAAAGGATAGTGTTTATAAAGTAGGTGTTGATTTCTGAGGTAATACTCATGCTTTGAGTATTGTTTGTTGGTTCTGAGGTTGTAGTTTTACCTGGGTGGAGGAGCAAGTTAATTGCTTGCCAGAACTTTATGAGATTGTTTTCATATTTGTTTTGCATAGATATATAATTTATTTTGTCTAGTTTGAGTTTTTTTTTGTTTGATTGTGGAACAGCTGGTATGTTAGCAGAGTTTTATTGTCTTTTGAAAACTGGTATTGAAACTAGGTTTTGTCCCTTAGTTTTTGAAGTCTAATGGTTCCTTTTGATATCCAGGGCAATCTCTTATTTTTAACAGGACATGTACGAGTTGATGCTAAGCTATATAGAAGAGCTAGAAATGTGTCATTGAAGTATGTTATGGCCAGGTCAAGCTGGAGATGATGGAGTGGTGTCCAGCTGCATTTATTGAGCATGTCTAAGAATGCTTAATTAGAGAAGTTTTTGGTATTTCGTACAACATTTTAAACTATGGTTCTGAGTGGGTTGAGCTGATGATGATTAAGTAGATAGGTCTATGGTCACTTAAATTATTTGGAAGGCATCCGGAGAGATAGTTGTGGGTGGTACTGTTAATAAGTGACCAGGCTAAGATAGCTTCCTTTTGCTATGTTTATCTATTCGAGTGGGAAACTGGATTGTTTGGGAAAAAACATGTAAATTTATGAAGGTGGAGGGGTTATCACCAGTGCAAGTGTTCCAGTCTAAGTTGAATTTGTCTGTGATAATGGTGTCATGGGTGTAGGTTGAGGCTGTCCAGGCTATGAGTTCCTCAATGGCAGTGGGTGTATTGTTGGGAGGTATGTATGTGGCTATTATGGCAATATTTTTCTTTGAGTTGATTCTGAGCCATGTTACTAGGACTTCAAAGTTGTTATCATAAGTTTATTTGATGGGTAGGTAGTCTATGCTTAGGTTATCTTTGTAGATGATTGCAACCCTGCCGCCCTTCTTCCTGATCCTGTCTAACCTGTTTATGATATAACCTTGTGTGAGTATGTCTGGGTCTCTTATATGGGGTTTTAGCCAAGTTTCTGTTTTTATAAGAATGTCTGGTGAATATTGTGCAATGACTGCATGAAAGTCTGTGATTTTGTTAACTAGGCTTCTAAGGTTCATGTTAAGAATGAGAAGGTCTGTAGTTTTAATGTGAGGAGGGGGTGGAATGGTAGCCATGATGGTATGTTGTGCAGTATGTGGCCTGGAATTGGGGTGTATATCACCACTATGGAGAATCTGTGATAATATACGTGCATATTTGTGTGACAATTTGAAGAGTATATAAAGGTGTTTGCTGAAGTGGTTAGTGGTATAGCTGACAACTACATGTTTGAAGTAGAAGTATGCAAAAGTATGTGATTGTAGAGTTGGGACGAGATGGCAAGATAGGGGAGTGAGAAGTGGATGGTATTAGTATAATATAGGGTGGGGCTATGGACATGTATCTGTAGGTGAGTGTAGGATGTTAGGTAGTATGCTGATAGCAGTAGGGTACAGAGTGTGGGCAGGAGAAAGAGCATGGTGTGTATTCTTTTTAAATGTTAGGTTACCTGAATGGTGTGATGAAGATGTAAGGATAGAGGGGTGTTGGTGTAGTGTGGTGGGAGTACAGTGATTAAGGACAGTTGCAATTAAGCTGTGTGAGGAGAGGAGTATTGCAAATAGTGCATTGGTTAATTGAGGTGAGATTGGTGGAGGGAGGGTGATTCTTGATTGGGGAAGTTAGGGGAGTGGTTAGTGTTGGTATAAGTCTAGGTGATGAAAGGGTGTGTGGGAATGTGGGTAGGGTAGGGGAGCGACATGAGCCCGAGCATAACAAGGGTGAATGGAGTGGGCTGGTCTCCCTCACAGAAGAGAAGAGTACAAAGAAAAACAATCAGTATGAGAAGTAGAATCCTTGAAGCTGTAAGGTAAGTGAAAGCAAGGAAGAGGTAGAGACAGAAAGGTAGGAGTGTAAGCAGAGAGTTGCAGAGACACTACTTTTATGGCCTTGGTATGTAAATAAAGCAAAGGAAGGCAAATCTATCTGAGGACAAAATACATCAAGTAAATGGTACTTGCCTTATTTACAAGTATTCAATGGGGAGGCAGATTTATTTGGGAAAAGATACAGCAAGTATATTGTTAGTTGTGCCACCCAGTGGTGAGAGACGAAGCAATAGTTGCCTGGGGTGGGGGTGGGGGGTCCTTGCAGGTGTGCATGCCAGCCAAATCAATGTTTAAAAAATAACTACCAAAAGTAGCAAATTTGCTGTAAAAAGAATTGTAAATAACCAGTCACAATGTTTAAAACATAACTATTAAGGACCAAATCTGCTAATAACAAGAACTGTAAACATCCAGTCACCTATGCAGACTTGTCTGGTAGGTATCCTTATTAAGAAGTGTTATTCTTGGCTTGCAATAACTGTAGGGACAAACCAGATTGTAGCAGTGGTTTTACCTGGTAATGTTGCAGTTGCTGGGGGGGGGGGGGGTGGACCTCAGCTACAATGATACAGGCAGACCAAGTGTGCTATGCAGTCTTGTCTGGTAGGTATCCTTATTAAAAAGGGTTATTCTTATCTTGCAATAACTGCAGGGAGAACCAGACCATAGCAGTGGTTTTATCTGGTAATGTTGCAGTTGCTGGGGGTGGGGGGGACCTGAGCTGTGATAATACAGGCAGGCCAAGTGTGCTATGCAGACTTGTTTGGTAGGTATCCTTATTAAAAGTGTTTTTCTTGGCTTGCAGTAACTGTAGGGAAAAAATGGATCATAGCAGTGGTTTTATTTAGCAATGTTGCAGTTGCTGGGGGGGGGGGGGGCCAGTGGCGGCTGGTGACTTCAAATCAAAGGGGTACGTGGCCAATGAGAAGGATTGTGACCAACTAGAAAGGGATGGAGCTATGCTAAAAAAATGCAAAAAACTGGGACTTTAATTAAATACACTGCCCTGGGTGCCAAATCATCATTATGAGAGTCCAATCAAGACAAAATGAAATGTAGAAGAAAAAAAATATTTCAATGCATTGGCTACATGACAGCTTACTTAATATCTAGATGGAAACAATCAAGACTGAACTTGACAGTCAAGAGGAGAAGGTAAACACTTGCACCACACCACACTCATCACATAGTCCCACTAAACCTGCACCACCAAAATCCACACATAGAAACACAAAAACATTCACAGAGGCTCTCAGTAATAATCTGCTCAAGCAACAGAGACCTCCAAAGCAGAAACGCAAGCAACCTCCACCCCCCCAACACAACCCAAATGACACAGAGACCACAGACTCAGTGTGCCACTCAACCACAACCCATAAGACAAAACAACATACCCAACACACTAGTTGTAAGTGACTCTATAGTCAGGCACACTGATGTCCCACTCACAAGGCTAAACAAGGAGAAGGTTACTGTCAGCTGCCTGTCAGGTGCCAGGATCTGCCACATGACTCACGCAACTCAGGTCACTCCACAAGTACAAATATGATGCTATCATTGTCCATGTTGGGGTGAATGACCAGAGACATACCTCCATGGACTACAAGAAAAGAGACATGGAAGAGCTCCCCGATGTTGTAGCCCAGACAGGTATGACCCTAGCCCTGAGTAGCATCCTGCCATTGCCCAGAATGATACTGCAGTACAAGGACAAAATGACTTGACTTCAACAATTGGCTAAGCTTCTGGTGTCATTCTAAGGGGATCCAGTATCTGTCTGCCTGGGACGACATGGTCAACAGTCCACGATGATTTGCCAGAGATGGCCTGCACCTGAAACCCCTGGGATTCCAGTACTGGCTAAGGCTCTTGCTGCCCCTATAGTGTCTTTTTTAGGCAAGGTACAAATGAAAAATTCATCACCATAACAGGAACAGGCAAACAAAAACTGAGGGTAATGCTACTCAATGTTTGAAGTCTTAATCTCAAAATGCACTCCCTCAAAGCACTCCTTAAAATGGAGAACATTGATACATGTGCAGTGACTGAGACCTGGTTCAAGGCTCTAGAGAGCACCCCTGCATTACCAGGCTATAACTCATACCACACTTTTCGGTCATCTAACCTGGACCGGAACACCAAAGGTGGAGGTGTGTCCATATTCATTAGGGTTATCCACACCTCCAAGCTAGCTGCTCAGCATAATGCATCCGAGGTTATCCAAGTGCAACTAACTCTGGGCAAAACTGCAATCCAAATTGTAGCTTGCTACAGATCCCCCACCATACCCCAGGATTCCCACTCCTCTTTCCTTGATATACTGGAAAATATTAGGGTTCAACCAAACACCCTAATAATGGGCGATTTTAACTACCCCACCATTAACTGGGAAAACTACTCATGTACCAACTCCTTCACTCAACACTTTCTGGAATTCATAAATTCCAATGCCCTGATCAACTTATTCACACCCCCACCAGGGGAAACAATATTCTAGACCTAGTCATTACCAACATGAGTGACCATTGTTCCACACCTGAAGTCAACTCCTCGATGGTCAGATCTGACAATAAGCTAATCTCCCTAGATATCCACATCTGGCCCCCACCCCCCATTAAGGAAATCATGGTAAAATATTTATCCAAAGCCAACTTCATGCTTCTTAGGACAGAAGTAGCGAACTTCATGACACCCATGCAGAAGGACAAAATAGTTACAACTGCTGAATCCTACACAAATGCACTCTATAAGCACTTACACAAGTGCATGGATCATGCTATCTCAAACAGAACCAAGAGGCTATCCTCCAAAAAAAGGAAGCCTAGGAAGCCAATCTGGTGGTCCCTTGCCATAAACAAACTCTACAACAGAAGGAAGAAACTGTTGCAAAAAAGACTAAAATCTCATTAGTGAATGAGCTCCCTGTTCAGCCTCAGTAAGAAGATGTGATGCCTTATAAGATCCTCCAAAACTAGCTAGGAAAACAAAATCACCAATGATTCTAGGGACAACCACAAAGCATTCTATAGCTATGTCAAGAATCTCAATGGCAACACCCAGATCTTCTCTGAGTAACAGCACAATGGCACAAAAATTACAGAACCAACTAATATTGCTAACATCCTGGCAGATAGGTTCAGTGCTAAGTTTACCCCCTCTCAACCCCTAAAGGGCCCATATCTATACAGGAAGAATGCAGAGTCTCTGTAATCACAACTACGCAGGTAAAAGCTGTGCTCTCCAAAGCCAAAAACACAGCATCCATGGAACTGGACAACATCCCAGGCTTTGTTCTACATGAACTTCAGAATGAACTGGCTCCCCACCTTAGCACCATGTTCAATCATAGCCTCATGTCAGGCTTTGTGCCTACTGAATAACACACAGCAACAGTTAACCCACTCCACAAAGGGGGAGCCACCACTGATCTGGGAACTATCTCCCTATTAGCCTGACGAGCCTGGTCTGTAATGCCATGGAACATATCATCATGAACCTCATGAACAAAGACATTGGTAATCTCCAAACTCTGGACACCACCCAGGTTGGATTTGTGAAAGGCAGATCATGCCTCCTGAACCTTATTGAAATCTTTGAGGCAGTCACCAAACCCGTAGATGAGGATAAGGTGGTTCACACAGCCTATCTTGTCCTCGCCAAGGCTTTCGACACCATCCTTCATTCTGGAATTATAGCTAAACTCACTAAACTAGGTATAAATCCCTACATCACAATATGGGTTGCCAACTGGCTCACTGAGAGAACCCACACTGTAAAAGTTGCAGACTCCAAATCTGACTTCAAACCAGTGACAAATGGAGTACCACAGGGTTCAGTCCTGAGACCTCTCCTGTTTGGTATCTACTTCTCTGAAGTACAGGCTAACACAGAAGGCCTTTGGCTAATGAAGTTTGCAGATGGCTGCAAACCCAGAGCCATAGTCAAGTCCCCAAATGATGCGGACATCCTACAGAAGGGCGTCACTGAGACAGTTGCCTGGTGTCAGAGCCATGGCCTCAAGTTCAATGCCTAAAAGTGCATTGTCATCCCCTTTGGTAAAAACTCTGTACCTATGAACTACCACATAGGCGGCAGTCTACTTACCACCGAATGTGTGATAAGAGACCTTGGGACCCAGGTGCACAGTAGTCTCTCCTTTGATAATCACATCGTCACAGTAGTCAGGAAATCCTTCTATGTGGCACACCTCATCAGAAAAAGGATTCTCATCCAGGAAAAAAAGAGGTCATTGTTCCCCTCTACTCGACACTCATTAGACATATTATAGAGTACAACGCCCCTTTTGGAATGTACCTCACAAGAGATCTGCAGCAGCTGGAAAGGCCACAGAAGTACCTCACAAAAAGGATTACTGGCCTCAAACAGATGCCCTACACTGACCGCCTCAAAAAACTCCAGCTTTACTCCGTAGCATATTGCCTTCTCTGAGGTGATCTCTGCCTAACATATAAAGCTATGTCAAACCCAGAGCTGTTGGACATGCTACACCTAAAGAAATCCCAATCCCCCCAAGCTACACGCTCTAAGGACCTAAACCTTGTCACCACAATAAACAGGACATGCTGGAGGGATAGATTCCTGTCCCAGAGACTTCCCATACTCTGGATCAAGCTACCCATCTATGTCAAAGCTCCTCATTAGCACTCTTCAAGAAAAAACTTGTTGAGTGGATGGGAAATAGGAAATACACCCCGGGATTACTTTTGTGGCTCTGCTCAAACAGGGGCACAGGAAAGTAACTTTCTTGGGAGGCATAAGCCAGGGAACCTTGTTGGGTAGGCTTACTTAGGCCCTTGGTCCGATAGCCTAGTACCTACCTACAAACCTATGAACTTGTAAAAATGTTTCTTCTCCAAAAAAGACCTGCAGACTAACAACAACTATCTACTTGTTTCATGGGGAAAACATGATCAAAGTAAAAAATGAACAGCAAACAAGAAACAAGCTCAAGATAAATTGCTTAAAGTATTACTGCACAGGTTATGGACCACACATGATAGATTGGCATTTTGTTTAGTTTATATGTAAAGTCTGCAAAGATGACTGCAAGTCTTCAACAAATGTAATGAGGTTCTGAAAATACTGTAATCCTGTCCTTTATTACAAATAATATCATATGCATTTCAATACCCAAGGCTTATACGCTATCTAGTTATGTAAATATTCTCTGCATGGCAACAACAAAAAAGGCTTTCAATGTTGGTAATTCTTTAACATTATGCTTATTATAGCTTACTTGCATCTTACAATCTCAGACAAGCTTACCTGATGGTCATTAAAGCACTGCTAGTTAAACACAGATGAACATGTACTGCAACAGCATGCATTTTCTGAATAAGAAGAAGCATAAATCAACAGTATAAAAATATGGCAGAAAACCAGAACATTCTGCAAAATCAAGGACAGATGAAAAGCAACTGTAGTACTTGTGCCTACCTTGGATAGGGGGATACTCTGCACACTTACACTGCATAACTGCTCCTTGCCTTGCTTGGACACATCCAGAGTCACTACATGGGGGAGTGGAGTACAACACGTATGTCACAATTTGAAATGTCTCTTGCTGATGGTGATGGCCCTGACACATTTGTCATACCTCTCAACCTCAGAGCAAGAAATCCAGACAAAACCATAAATAGAAGTGGAACAAAGGCCCAAAAATAAGGACAATTTTAAATACTGCTCTTATAAACTTAGAAAGATAATAGAATAGTAGGTCTTGCATTAGTATGAATTTTCTGAAGGGTATGAAATCTGAAACTCAAAATGTCTGTCATTATTTTTTAACTTCAGTCTTTAATGATTAGCCACTAATTTGTCAGAAAACCATAATTTTATGAAAAAACGATCAAAAATGTGATGCAAAAATATAAAATAACCACACAATACAACTGGGAACCTGTCAAATGGACTACTTTTTTAATATTAGTACTGTTAACTTGAGCAGCTGACAAAAATAAGAAAATCTACATGCATTTCTGAAATTAAAAGTAATCTATAACTGTGATCATTGCAATTACTTATTAATTGTAAACCATCCACGATTTTTTCCAAATTTGTCATTTTGCTGAGAGATTATTAGGGGGGAGGGCAACACTTTTTTGAGCCAAAACTGGGGACAATTGAGACGTTTGGATATACTTAATATACTTGTTAGGGGTATTCCTTTTATTTAATTTTGGTCTACTTTATTTTAACTTTCCTTAAAAAAATGTGGTTATTTTAAATGTTCATTTATTTAGAATATAATTATATAACTTAGTAGACTTAGCACATTATATTTCAGAAATTACTTTTCTTTTAAATCAATAATGTAGTCAATCATGGCTAAATAAATGATAGCTGATTATATTCCTCAGCTTTATATAACTAAAACTGTTTTTTTTTCAGGAAATATATTTTCTAGACCAGAACATAAGCATTTTAGTTACATATGATTTTGTTGTTTTAGTTTGTTCTTCCTTCAATTACAACATACGATGAGTGGCTTTACTTCAGAGGAGAAATACTATTGGGCCTACAGTGAACTTCAATTGTATCTTAGATAAATCAGGCACAAGTGTCATAAAAAATCCAGAAGCTTCTGTATTGGCTGGAGCTTTAAAAATCTATGGGGGGAATTTAGTAAAGCCTACATGGACTTATTTTCCATGTAGGCATAGTGGCACAGTGCTTACATGGAAGTAAGCAATGGTTTAATCCAGTAAACAGAGCTGAGGGACATGCATGAGCATGCCAACACGGAAGTGTCCATGGCATGCAAATCACCTCATGAGCAGGTGAACTGCATGCAGATGAGGGGACAGAGTGATCCAGCAAGCAGATAGGCAGTCCTGCAGACCCTGTGTTATTATCTGAAATGTACACAGAAAAATTCCATGTACAGGATGTTAAACAGAGAACAGGGGCTGTAAAAGTGCAATAAGAAGGACAGAAATAGCATAGCAGACACAGATATGTGCAAACTTTGCACTGTGTGTCCAAAACCTAATGGAAAATCATTTAAAATACATGTTTTTTAATAATCAGGTTATGTTTGTGCGGTGAGCTGCAGTCTGCAAACATGCAGTTAAGACAAAAAAAAATTTTTAAAGTGTAAAAATGAAAATTAGTAGTTGTGACAGTAGTGCATTATAAGACCCTGCATGGAGTATGTACAATGGCAGACTGCTATGGTTGCTAACAAGCAGGGCCTGGAACTGTGTAGTTCCTAGGTTGTGTGCACAGATCTCAATGTAAATGAACTGGGGTTATTGAATAGCACAAATGGGTATCCGTATCGGCAGATCCCATCTGTGTAGCCAGAGAACTGTGTTGGTGCCCACATAAGAAATATCTCACATCAAAAGGGGGCGTGTTCACATTCTTTTAAGTTCATTGGAGCACAGCGGTAACTGTTTGCACTGTGTGCCACTTTGCTGAGTAGGGTGATGTATACAGTGTCTTCTAAGCTTACTTACCTTCGGGGCACGTGTTTCAGTGGGTTTGAGTGTTGGGTTTATGTGGCACACACCCATGCTGAGCATGACCTTTCATAGGGGCCTGTACACTGACAGCTGAGCACTATTTACCTTTGTGGTACATGTCTGCATGGCAAGCCACAGTGCTCAGCAAAGACGGTTGATAAAAAAAAGAGAAAAAAATGTCTGAGAAAGGCAATGATATCCTAATTACTGATGACCACTGTTCCACTTGAACTAGGGCCATTAACAGTCCTTAATGATATACTTGGCTGGTGGAATGCATCATAGGTAGCAAATCACAACTGCTGCACCTACAGCAGAGCAGTACAAAGGTTGCAGAAGCCCTACAATCTGATTTACCCTCATACTCTGCACTAGTGGAGTACAGACTTGGGACTTTGAAGAAATGCTAGGGACTGCTGCAGTTCTGCTACATCTGTATGTGCTAGATGCTGAGGTAAATGCTGCTGCTGCTGACCACAGGCCTTGACTGAGAAGGAGAAGAGTGATCAGGCCCAGGGTAACCTTCCAAGACCTACATGTGCTGGAGATTGTAGAGCACTACATGGTGGACAGGGACATACTACAAGAACTCACTGAGCTCTGCCGACCTCAACTCAGACAACCACAAAGCATTTTATAGCTATGTCAAGAATCTCAATGGCAACACCCAGATCTGCTCTGAGTAACAGCACAATGGCACAAAAATTACAGAACCAACTGATATTGCTAACATCCTGGCAGATAGGTTCAGTGCTAAATTTACCCCCTCTCAACCCCTAAAGGGCCCATATCTATACAGGAAGAATGCAGAGTCTCTGTAATCACAACTATGCAGGTAAAAGCTGTGCTCTCCAAAGCCAAAAACACAGCATCAATGGAATTGGACAACATTGCAGGCTTTGTTCTACATGAACTTCAGAACGAACTGGCTCCCCACCTTAGCACCATGTTCAATCATAGCCTCATATCAGGCTTTGTGCCTACTGAATGACACACAGCAACAGTTAACCCACTCCACAAAGGGGGAGCCACCACTGATATGGGAACTATCTCCCTATTAGCCTGACGAGCCTGGTCTGTAATGCCATGGAACATATCATCATGAACCTCATAAACAAAGACATTGGTAATCTCCAAACTCTGGACACCACCCAGGTCGGATTTGTGAAAGGCAGATCATGCCTCCTGAACCTTATTGTCATCTTTGAGGCAGTCACCAAAGCCGTAGATGAGGATAAGGTGGTTCACACAGCTTATCTTGACCTCGCCAAGGCTTTCGACACCATCCCTTATTCTGGAATTATAGCTAAACTCACTAAACTACGTATAAATCCCTACATCACAATATGGGTTGCCAACTGGCTCACTGACAGAACCCACACTGTAAAAGTTGCAGACTCCAAATCTGACTTCAAACCAGTGACAAGTGGAGTACCACAGGGTTCAGTCCTGAGACCTCTCCTGTTTGGTATCTACATCTCTGAAGTACAGGCTAACACAGAAGGCCTTTGGCTAATGAAGTTTGCAGATGGCTGCAAACCCAGAGCCATAGTCAAGTCCCCAAATGATGCGGACATCCTACAGAAGGGCATCACTGAAACTGTTGCCTGGTGTCAGAGCCATGGCCTCAAGTTCAATGCCTAAAAGTGCATTGTCATCCCCTTTGGTAAAAACTCTGTACCTATGAACTACCACATAGGCGGCAGTCTACTTACCACCGAATGTGTGATAAGAGACCTTGGGAGCCAGGTGCACAGTAGTCTCTCTTTTGATAATCACATCGCCACAGTAGTCAGGAAATCCTTCTATGTGGCACACCTCATCAGAAAAAGGATTCTCATCCAGGAAAAAAAGAGGTCATTGTTCCCCTCTACTCGACACTCATTAGACATATTATAGAGTACAACACCCCTTTTGGAATGTACCTCACAAGAGATCTGCAGCAGCTGGAAAGGCCGCAGAAGTACCTCACAAAAAGGATTACTGGCCTCAAACAGATGCCCTACACTGACCGTCTCAAAAAACTCCAGCTTTACTCCGTAGCATATTGCCTTCTCTGAGGTGATCTCTGCCTAACATATAAAGCTATGTCAAACCCAGAGCTGTTGGACATGCTACACCTAAAGAAATCCCAATCCCTCCAAGCTACACGCTCTAAGGACCTAAACCTTGTCACCACAATAAACAGAACATGCTGGAGGGATAGATTCCTGTCCCAGAGACTTCCCATACTCTGGATCAAGCTACCCATCTATGTCAAAGCTCCTCATTAGCACTCTTCAAGAAAAAACTTGTTGAGTGGATGGGAAATAGGAAATACACCCCGGGATTACTTTTGTGGCTCTGCTCAAACAGGGGCACAGGAAAGTAACTTTCTTGGGAGGCATAAGCCAGGGAAACTTGTTGGGTAGGCTTACTTAGGCCCTTGGTCCGATAGCCTAGTACCTACCTACAAACCTATGAACTTGTAAAATGTTTCTTCTCCAAAAAAGACCTGCAGACTAACAACAACTATCTACTTGTTTCATGGGGAAAACATGATCAAAGTAAAAAATGAACAGCAAACAAGAAACAAGCTCAAGATAAATTGCTTAAAGTATTACTGCACAGGTTATGGACCACACATGATAGACTGGCATTTTGTTTAGTTTATATGTAAAGTCTGCAAAGATGACTGCAAGTCTTCAACAAATGTAATGAGGTTCTGAAAATACTGTAATCCTGTCCTTTATTACAAATAATATCATATGCATTTCAATACCCAAGGCTTATACGCTATCTAGTTATGTAAATATTCTCTGCATGGCAACAACAAGAAAGGCTTTCAATGTTGGTAATTCTTTAACATTATGCTTATTACAGCTTACTTGCATCTTACAATCTCAGACAAGCTTACCTGATGGTCATTAAAGCACTGCTAGTTAAACACAGATGAACATGTACTGCAACAGCATGCATTTTCTGAATAAGAAGAAGCATAAATCAACAGTATAAAAATATGGCAGAAAACCAGAACATTCTGCAAAATCAAGGACAGATGAAAAGCCACTGTAGTACTTGTGCCTACCTTGGATAGGGGGATACTCTGCACACTTACACTGCATAACTGCTCCTTGCCTTGCTTGGACACATCCAGAGTCACTACATGGAGTGGAGTACAACAAGTATGTCACAATTTGAAATGTCTCTTGCTGATGGTGATGGCCCTGACACATTTGTCATACCTCTCAACCTCAGAGCAAGAAATCCAGACAAAACCATAAATAGAAGTGGAACAAAGGCCCAAAAATAAGGACAATTTTAAATACTGCTCTTATAAACTTAGAAAGATAATAGAATAGTAGGTATTGCATTAGTATGAATTTTCTGAAGGGTATGAAATCTGAAACTCAAAATGTCTGTCATTATTTTTTAACTTCAGTCTTTAATGATTTGCCACTAATTTGTCAGAAAACCATAATTTTATGAAAAAACGACCAAAAATGTGATGCAAAAATATAAAATAACCACACAATACAACTGGGAACCTGTCAAATGGACCATTTTTTTAATATTAGTACTGTTAACTTGAGCAGCTGACAAAATAAGAGAATCTTCATGCATTTCTGAAATGAAAAGTAATCTATAACTGTGATCATTGCAATTACTTATTAATTGTAAACCATCCACGATTTTTTCTAAATTTTCCATTAGGCTGAGGGATTATTAGGGGGAGGGCAACACTCTTTTGAGCCAAAATTGGGGACAATTGAGACGTTTGGATATACTTAATATACTTGTTAGGGGTATTCCTTTTATTTAATTTTGGTCTACTTTATTTTAACTTTCCTTAAAAAAATGTGGTTATTTTAAATGTTCATTTCTTTAGAATATAATTATATAACTTAGTAGACTTAGCACGTTATATTTCAGAAATCATTTATTTTTTAAATCAATAATGGAGTCAATCATGGCTACATAAATGATAGCTGATTATATTCCTCAGCTTTATATAACTAAAACAGTTTTTTTTCAGGAAATATATTTTCTAGACCAGAACATAAGCATTTTAGTTACATATGATTTTGTTGTTTTAGTTTGTTCTTCCTTCAATTACAACATAAGATGAGTGGCTTTACTCCAGAGGAGAAATACTATTGGGCCTACAGTGAACTTCAATTGTATCTTAGATAAATCATGCACAAGTGTCATAAAAAATCCAGAAGCTTCTGTATTGGCAGGAGCTTTAAAAATCTATGGGGGGAATTTAGTAAAGCCTACATGGACTTATTTTCCATGTAGGCATAGTGGCACAGTGCTTACATGGAAGTAAGCAATTGTGTAATCCAGTAAACAGAGCTGAGGGACATGCATGAGCATGCCAACATGGAAGTGTCCATGGCATGCAAATCACCTCATGAGTAGGTGAACTGTATGCAGATGAGTCGACAGAGTGATCCAGCAAGCAGATAGGCAGTCCTGCAGACCCTGTGTTAGTATCTGAAATGTACACAGAGAAATTCCATGTACAGGATGTTAAACAGAGAACAGGGGCTGTAAAAGTGCAATAAGAAGGACAGAAATAGCATAGCAGACACAGATATGTGCAAACTATGCATTGTGTGTCCAAAACCTAATGGAAAATCATTTAAAATACATGTTTTTTAATAATCAGGTTATGTTTGTGCGGTGAGCTGCAGTCTGCAAACATGCAGTTAAGACAAAAAAAAATTTTTAAAGTGTAAAAACGAAAATTAGTAGTTGTGACAGTAGTGCATTATAAGACCCTGCATGGAGTATGTACAATGGCAGACTGCTATGGTTGCTAACAAGCAGGGCCTGGAACTGTGTAGTTCCTAGGTTGTGTGCACAGATCTCAATGTAAATGAACTGGGGTTATTGAATAGCACAAATGGGTATCCGCATCGGCAGATCCCATCTGTGTAGCCCGAGAACTGTGTTGGTGCCCATATAAGAAATATCTCACATCAAAAGGGGGTGTGTTCACATTCCTTTAAGTTCATTGGAGCACAGCGGTGCCTGTTTGCACTGTGTGCCACTTTGCTGAGTAGGGTGATGTATACAGTGTCTTCTAAGCTTTGCTTACCTTCGGGGCATGTGTTTCAGTGGGTTTGAGTGTTGGGTTTATGTGGCACACACCCATGCTGAGCATGACCTTTCATGGGGGCCTGTACACTGACTGCTGAACACTGTTTACCTTTGTGGTACATGCTTGCATGGCAAGCCACAGTGCTGAGCAAAGATGGTTGATTAAAAAAAGAGAAAAAAATGTCTGAGAAAGGCAATGATATCCTAATTACTGATGACCACTGTTCCACTTGAACTAGGGCCATTAACAGTCCTTAATGATATACTTGGCTGGTGGAATGCATCATAGGTAGCAAATCACAACTGCTGCACCTACAGCAGAGCAGTACAAAGGTTGCAGAAACCCTACAATCTGATTTACCCTCATACTTTGCACTAGTGGAGTACAGACTTGGGACTTTGAAGAAATGCTAGGGACTGCTGCAGTTCTGCTACATCTGTATGTGCTAGATGCTGAGGTAAATGCTGCTGCTGACCACAGGCCTTGACTGAGAAGGAGAAGAGTGTTCAGGCCCAGGGTAACCTTCCAAGACCTACATGTGCTGGAGATTGTAGAGCACTACATGGTGGACAGGGACATACTACAAGAACTCACTGAGCTCTGCCGACCTCAACTCAGACATAGAGCCAACAGAGGGGAACCCATCCCAATGGAAACAAAGTTAGGTGTAGCTCTTAGGATACTAGATATGGGTACATTCTAAAGACCACCTGGGGACATGGTGGGGGTCTCACAGGCATCAGTATCCAGGGTACTATACCAGGTCCTGGATGTCATGCTACCACATGCCAGTGAGCACATTTACTTTCCCTCATCCCTGATGCAATGGCCAGCAGTATGCAAAACTTCTGCCATGTAGTATACTACCCTGAGGTACTGGGTGCCATAGATTGAACCTCCTGGTGAGGAGGGTAGAATCTACATCAACCACAAGGGGTACCCCTCCATCAACTGCCAGGTCATGTGCAATGCCCTTGGCATTATCATGAATGTGTGTGCTGGCAGCTCTGGCAGTTATCACAACTCCCATAGCTAGCATGCATCACAGCTGTACCAGATGTTTGCTAGGGGGGGCATAACACATGGCCATTTAGTGGGGGATGCTGGCTATGGTCTGGAACCATGGATGATGACACCCATCAGAAATGCACCCACAGAAGAATGCCATAATGAGGCACATGCACAATCTAGGAACATCATAGAGCATGTGTTTGGGCTGCTGAAATCATGGTTCCATTTTCTCAATATATCTGGTGGAGCCCTGTAGTACTCTCCAGCCACATGTGCACATATGTTCACATTATGTGCCATACTACACAATATAATCCTACAGAAACAGCTACAGCAGGATCAGCAAAGGGAAGGGATACACAGTCCCCCACCAGTGCCTAGGTTACCACACCCACAGCAGGACACGGAGGAGGAGTCCACTGATGATGTCTCTATAGGCAGACGTAGACATGTCCAGTATGCCCTGGCATTGGCTACGAGACAACACATAGCACATTCACTGACAACCTAGGAACTGACACCTTACTACTACTCATATACATATAGTAAACATGTTGATGCCAGGCAACCCACACAACCTGTACCTATCCTTGTATTGGTTGTGTACGGCACGCATAACACAGAGTCAGCCCTGAACTACAGGTCACCTAACTGTTGCATTCACAAGGTAAGTCTCTAAGCTACATACTAATTGTAAGGATTGCTATAATATATCATATGTATGGGTCTGCTGCTGTTATGAAAATAAATATAGTGGGCTAATTGGACAGATGTAACATCCACATGGGACTACAGATACCCAGTCCAATAGTATGTGTTCTTTAATAGTCACTAGGCCTCATGGTTGGAATATTCACTACATCAGTCAAGGGAAATGTTAAACGGTGGGCTCACATGATATTTGGACTACTGCATATCCCAGCAGATCATGTGTCATTGTTCCCCCACTCCCAACACAGCAGTATACCCATAAAACTGTTTTAACTCATTACATCTGAATGATGCCGCCAGGTGCATCTGCAGTTAACTCCTACTGATGCCTCTAGGCATCAAATATTGCTTGTTTGTATTTGCATCAATAATTCCAAAACCATGTATGTACAAGGTTTTAAAAGATTTCATCTAAAAGCTTACACAACAGCAAACTCAACTGCATTAATATTTGACCTCAGTCTAGTGCAGGTAATTAGTAAACTCAACTGCATTAATATTTGACCTCTGTCTAGTGCAGGTAAATAGATATCAACTGTTGTTTTTATCATATTAATTTATATAGATATAATTTTCACATTTTTCTAAATATCTCAACATCCAAGTAACAAAGGCAGAGCACATTAGCCTTATATGAAAACTGAGCTAGATGAATAAAATGCTACTGACAGTATGTGTGTAACTTGAGTGGTTGCTGAGACATTGTAAGTTGTTTACAAAATATTACAAATTTAATAGTTACTGTGTTTACTGTGACTTATAAAACAGTTTAAATCATAGAACCTAAAGAATGCTACCCCTATAAAAGTAGTTTATGCTGGAGTTTGCCATTTCTACTTAATAATTATTATGGTTCCAGAGATCTGAACATGTATTTGAAACATGAGGACATAATTTGATTCAGTGAATAGGCTGAGGCTCTGCCCACTGAAAGTTACAGTGCAAAATTCCTGAGCTCCAGTGGAGTGAACGAGTTTAACAGAAAATCACCTATGCTATATCAGTGGACCAGGCAATCTCAGGGCTGTAACATAGATATTGCTCACACCATTGTATGTCTCTCCTCACACAGGATAACAATGTACATATTTATGCTGTTGACTGTGTAATGAGTGACTCCTCTCCGTTTGGTGACCTGAGTGGCTCAGTGGTCTAGGGAAGTTAGCATTGGTGATGGTGTAGATGGTTCTAATCTCAAATTGCTCACATCTTTTGCATGTGAGGTAGTACTATGTTGGTGTTTTCACAGACTGTCATACCTCTTACTGCAAGAAATCTGGACAAAGCCAATACGATTGTGGGGACAAAGGCCCAAACATAAGGACATATTTCAAATATTGTCCCCATAAACATAGTAAGTTACTGACAGTAAAGGTGTGGCATTAGAACATATGTTTGGAAGGATAAAACATCTGAAACACAAATGTTTTTCGGTAAATAGTATAATGTAGTGACATCAATATTCAATATTTTACCAGAATATCACAAATGTATGAGGAACAGACCAAACATATGAGGCAAAACAGGGGACATTCTGTGGAAATCAGGATGGTTGAGAGGTATGCAGACTGGCAGTCTGTTGGTGGTGTAACATTACCAACTGCAGTCACAGATTAAGTACAGCACACAGCTGTGGAATGCTCTGGGACAGTTGGAGTGAAGTGCAGTACTGCATACAAAATCCCAGACTGAAGTACAGGTAGGTGTGGACTGGAGTCACCTTATTAGTACTAACAGTCCCACTAGGCCCCTTCATCAAAATGACCTGTTATGTATAAATGTCTATACATGCAGATATACGTATACATATCCATCTGTCACTTTATCTCTCTCACATGCATAGTATATCCATCGCTATGTAGTGTCAAATAGGTATGTACAGATTTATTTATTTATTTATTTCAGTTTGATGACCGGGGAGATCCACTGGGCTCAGGGAGCCCATTTTCAGTGGAAGCCAGGGGAGAAAAGCTCCCCATTACATAGTGATTATACACACTTATTCACATAACAATCTGTATTACATAGTGATTATACACAGTTATTCACATAAAAATCAAAATTAAGTGATGTAAAAATATATATGCAGTTATACTCAGTTGTTCACATAAAAATCCAAATTAAATGAAGAGTGCAATTAAATAAAATTGTGTTACACAGTGTGTTCACAGTTACAGTCAAAGTAAAGAGAAACACAAATCAAAAATGATTGAGAGTCAGAGAACAACAAAAGTTATATGGTTTCAAGGTGTCAAGTATTTATGAAGGTATTCTCTAGTCCTGCCCCAGGCTGCTGTGTATCCCTGGCTCCAGTGTCTGCACCTAATCTTGGGCTCCTGCCTATCCTGCTCTAACCTCCTGAACGTACCCTACCAGATGTGCTTGATAGAATCCCTCAGAAAAGGAAACTAAATCAAAATAACTGAACTCCCATCTGCTCCCTGAGTGTCTTCCCCAGCAAGGAATATTAGGGAAACTTGGGCTCCGGCCTATCCTGCTCTAACCTCCTGAACGTACCCTACCATATGTGCTTGATAGAATCCCTCAGAAAAGGAAACTAAATCAAAATAACTGAACTCCCATCTGCTCCATGAGTGTCTTCCCCAGCAAGGAATATTAGGGAAACTTGGGCTCCTGCCTATCCTGCTCTAACCTCCTGAATGTACCCTACCGGATGTGCTTGATAGAATCCCTCAGAAAAGGAAACTAAATCAAAATAACTGAACTCCCATCTGCTCCCTGTTCCCTAGCAAGGAATATTAGGGAAAGTATGTGTACTGCTCCTACATTTTGTGATAATTAAAGATAGAACATAAATCCTTCTAGGTCGCAGAGTGCTTCCCCGCCAGGTTAGCCAGCAGCCTAAACTCCCCTTCTTTGCCACTTAATAACCCTATTCCCCCAGTTTATATTTACATCCCCATTCTAGTACTATGATAGCCCACTCCCTCCAACCTGATATCTCCCTCAGGAGACTTTGCTACTTCAAACTGACTGGCCACTAGGTGGTGCTCCTTTACCTGCTTACTGTTTCTACTAACTTCACCCACTCTTATCCTATCTCCCCTACATAGCCCTTGACATCTCTTCCTCTGCTCTCTCCTCCACTACTATCCCAGAACTACCTATCCTCTTTTCACTCAGCAAACTCCCCTTCTCTATCCTCATAAAGCGTATTACCTGCTTCTACTGTCTGCCATCCAGATATCTACCCACTACTCTACTTCTCTGTAAGTCTTTCAATCCCCCTACACATCTCTCCAAACTTACCTTCCGGTTCTCACACTCTACTAATTGTTTTCCTCACATTCTCTTTCCTTTGGCTCTACCCGCTCCATTTGCCCTGTGGGCTCACTCCGCTCCCCTACCCTGCCCCCAAATTCCACCCGCCCCCTGCACCTCTACACGTATCTTTCACATTCTCCTCCCACCCATTCAATTACCCAATCTCAGTCCTCTCCTTATTACCCCTCCCACCTATATCAATAAACTACTCCTAGTCCTCTTCTTTCACCCCTCCCACTCCTACTCCTCCCTCTCCTCCATCCCACACCCTCTCTACAAAAAATCTCCCCCTCCCCTCTCTACAATTTTAATATAATCCCTTCTACTTCTTTACCAGTCCTCCTCAAATAGCCTGTTTTCTTTCACTTCACTTCTCTTCTCCCTTCTTTTCTCCCCATTCCAAACATGCCCTCCCAAACACTCTATACTTTCCTGATCCCTTGCTCCCTTCTTCTACTGCTAACTCCTCTTTACCATGCTACCTCTTATTCTTCCAAAGCTCCCCCATACCTTCCTTCTAGTCAAACCACCCCTTGCACTAACCTGCAACCTTTTCTATTCTCTCACTTCCATTCCATATCACCCCCTCTCATTCCTCCTAATCTACTGCACCTATTCCATCCCAAACTCTTCTTCACCTCAACAAACACTTTCACTCTTATACTACTGCTAGCCCCAAACAACTTCCTACCATACAAACCTAAAAGCCTAAAAGTTATCTCCAGTAATGTCCTAGCCTTATCGGGAGATATCCATCCTAACCTTGGCCCCCGTCTCATTACACACAACTCCTTCTCCCCACCCCCTATCTCTCCTACTACAAATAACCCTTTCTCTCTTAATACTCTTAAGTTCTTCACTATCAACGCCCAGAGCCTTAACAATGAAGCACACCAAGTACAATCATGGATTAACCACAACCAACCTGACATCTTAGCCATCTCTGAAACCTGGCTAAAACCCCATATTGCTGACTCTGAAATCTCACCTCCTGGTTTCCACATCCTCAGAAGCGACCGATTAAATAAAAAAGGTGGAGGCTCTGCTCTAATCTACTCTAACATTCTCTCCCTAATCCCTCTTCAAATCACCACCCCTCAATTCAAAAATTCGGAACTAATAGCAGGTATCCTCCGACTAAATAAACATAAGAATATCTGCATTATTTCCTTATATATCTGCCCAGGCGACAACATCTCTACCCTTGAAAATATTCTTCTCTGGGCTTCAACTGAAATAAAATACGAAGCTTACATTCTAGGCGACGTTAATATTGATTGGAATAAAATCAACACACCATCCCCTTCCCTATCCATTAACCTCTACAACTTCACCCAAGTAATCCATTCAACAACTCGTCCTAACAAAAATTATCCCCCAGGGTCCACCTTAGACTGGATTCTAGTCTCCCATCCTAACAAAATAATTCTCTCTGGCACTATCCCTGATACCTTTAGTGACCATCTCCCTGCTTTCATTCATCGCTCAGCAAACTCCACTCAATATCAACACCGCTACATTCAAACTCGTAATCTTACCAACTTTAACCCTACAATTTTCTCAAACATTTTTAAACAAATTAACTGGCAAATCCTAAATACTCTTCCCCTTGACAATGCTGTAGAACATTTTAACTCTGTCTTCCTAAATACTCTTAACTCCCTAGCCCCACCAAGAAACAAATGAGTCAAAGTCAATCTGGCCCCTTGGCTGACCAAAGAAACAAAACAAATCATGCGGCACAGGGACAAATCCTGGAAGCTTTATCAGAAAAATAAAATGTCCTCCACCTTGCTCCAATACACCCAACTCCACAACCAAGTAAAAAAACTAATCACCTTGGACAAAAAAAACCTACTATAATAAACTCCAGTCCAACAATAATAAGAACCCTAAACAATTCTGGAATTCAGTTAACTCCCTTCTCCATCCAGGGTCCAGGAATAATCACTGCCCTGACCCTAGTTTAAATGACATGGAGCTGAGCTCTCACTTCAACTCTTTCTTTACTGAAACCATAGCAAAGCTAACCAAAACTTTCCCAAACAATAATCCCTCCAACTCTCCTTCCTTAACACCTAATAACCATAATAACTGCCCTTGTAATTTCCAGCTCAAACCTGTTTCAATTATTTTTATAAAAAGGCTCTTATCCAAACTAAAGCCATGCTTTAATGCCCCTGATAACATACCCTCCTCCTTCCTCAAATGTGCTGCCGAAGGTATTGCCCTCCCAATCTGCATTCTAATTAAGAGATCCTTAAAAGAGTCGTATGTACCCAAACTTTGGCGTTCAGCCTACATCATACCTCTCCACAAAGGAGGCAAAAACACCACTATTTCTAACTTCCGCCCCATTGCCCTACTCTCTCCCAATATCTAAAATTCTAGAAAAATGTGTCCGCCACCAACTTCTGCCTTTCTTAACTCAAAATCACCTACTGACACCCACCCAACACAGCTTCCGCCCTGGCCACAGCACCATAACTGCCTTACTATCCTTCCTTGAAACAGTCAATCGAGCTCAAGATTCTGGACTTCTAGTATCCACAGTACTGCTAGATCTCTCTAAAGCTTTTGACACCATCTCCCATACACACCTTCTCTTACATCTCGCCCCTTCTACTCTATCCTGGTTCTCCAGTTACCTATCAGACAGATCTCAAGCTGTCAAATGGAGGAACTCTACCTCCTACTTCCTGCCAACACCTACCGGCATTCCTCAGGGGTCTATCCTTGGACCCTTGCTCTTCAACATCTTTATTAATAAACTTTACACTGTCATCCCTGACACCACAGTTATCCAATACACTGATGACTCTACCTTAGTCTGTGCTGCCTTTAACCTTCCTGAACTTCTGACTAAAACACAATTAGCTTTTTCCACTACAGAGAACTGGATGCACCAAAATCATCCCTCTCTTAACTCTAACAAATCTAAAATTTTACTTTTCTCTCCTTCCAGGGCTTTCTCCTTTGACAAAAATGCTTTCAAAGTCCTAAGCCAAGCCAACACTGCTTTAGAAGTGGTCCCTTCTGCAAAACATCTTGGCATAACCATAGATGAGCAACTTAAATTCGATATCCACATACAACAAAACATAAAAAAACCCACCAAAAGTTAGGTATGCTCTACAGGAATAACCGCTTTCTCTCTAACTCCTCTAAGCATACCTTGGCTATTACCTACCTTCTACCTTCTACCTTCTACCTTCTCTACTTTATGGAGCACCTCTTCTAACCAATCTGTCTGCTTCCAACACCTCAAAACTTGAAATTTGTTATAATAAGATCTGCAAATTTGCCACCAAATCCAAAACCTCAACACACCACTGCCTTACCCTACAATCCCTGAACTGGCTAGAGCTCCCCAACCACCTAGACTATCTCCAACTTACCACCGCTCACAAACTAATATTCTACCCAGATAAATGCCCAGCCTTAACAAACATCCTTTCACCATACATCCCAAATCGATCTCTGAGATCTGAAAACCAAAACCTAATCTCCATCCACAAGCCCAAACATCCCGCTGGACAGCTTCTACTCTCCTTCTCTCTAGGTAAGAAATGGAACTCTCTCCCTCCCTCACTTAGAACAATACCTAACCCAGAATCCTTCCAGACCCAACTGTTCTTATACCTGTCATCTAAACGGAAATGTTCCTGCTTTCACCCGACATAATACCTAGGGAATTTTTTTCCCCACTGAGCTCTCTATACTCCCTGCTCCACGCTTCCCCCAAGTTTCTATTTCTATTCTCCCAAATTAGACTCAGTTGACTGTCCCTGATCAAGCAAATTTCTCACTTAACTCCAGGTATGTAAATATTGTAAATATCAGTATTGCCATGTATCCATTGTTAAAAAAAAAATTTGCTAACTGTGTTTATGATGTACATTTATGTATTGTATTTCCTGACTGTTTGAATTTTACATCTGCATTTTACCTTAACACTAGGCAACCCTTAAGGTATTGTATTGCTTTTGAAATTCCTAATTGTATGAATTTTGCTCCTGTACTTACCTTCAACACTCTGTAACCCTATTGTATTGTATTGTTTATGGAGCTTTTCTCCCCGGGCCTCCACTGAAAATGGACATTTCTTGGCCCAGTGGAATTCCCCGGTAATCAAACTGAAATAAATAAATAAATAAATAAATGATATAGAGTAGGAACAGGGGATTTATTGAAAAGAAGTTGAGGATGCAGAATGTAATTTTAAGCTTAAGTACAGGAATAAGTCATTGCAGATTATATTTTAGCTAAAGAAGTTAGCTGAGGAACAGGAGTATGTTCCCAGGTTAGAAGGCATTTGAAGTGTATAGAGGAAAAGGCAACTGGGAAAGAGGGAGAAAGAGAAGTGAAAGAGAGCAGAGGTGGTAGAGGTAGAAGAGAGTTGTACAGGTGATTACTTTACTGTTATGTCAGGTTAGATAGAGAAAGGTTTATGGGGAGAGAGAGGCATAAGGCTATGTGGGGAGAGAGCAGTTGCATTTCCATTTGGAAGAAAGAATATATAGCTATATATATTAAAAGGATACATATACCCCCATATATCTACAAACCACATATATGTATCATACACACATGCAGCTGCAGTTATATATACATCCCTGTTATTTACAGAAATATGTGTGTGGATGTCTGTATTGTTTGACATGCCCTAATAATGGTGAGTAAATTTCCACTATCACACAGCCATACTGTTGCTCAAAGGATTCAAACTAAGTGTTTGACAGTGCAAATTCCAATTAACCACAGACCCCTGTGCTTGCTGTATGTCACCACACAGACGGATACAAGTAAGCAGGTGCTGTAATTTATAATGTTGTCAACACATGTATGGACAGGGCAACTTGTCCTTGCCCCAGGTATGCCTATGTTACTGCAAGCAGTCACATATGGCCATACTGGTAACTTTACATACATAGCTAGGATAATTACAGTTATCCAACTGCTAGGATATTAGATGCAGATAACAATATGAAGCAATATGACACTGCAGGCTGCAGATGCTGGCCAATGCAGGCCTAGTTTGTGTAATGCACAAGTACTGTGCCTGCAATCATGCATTCAACTGACTTTGACATGTGGTGCATGTGATAAGTACTGTGATCTATAGTGTATAAGACTAGGCAGGTAGGGGTTCTAATCTCCCTCCAACCTGCTTGGTATGTGACTGTGTCAGAGTGTGTGTGTGTCTGTTTGTCTTCCTGCAAAAGAATGGACATGACTCATGGGCTATCCACCTGCAATGGTTCTATACTTTTTGGCCCTGTAACTTACTGGTGGCTTCCACACTGCCCTGTTATACAAGGCATGATGATGTCAGACACCTTAAGACTACCAGCTGACACCATAAAATCTGATGGAAGCCATGGTGTATTTGATAAGTGCCATGATTTATAGTGTATGAGACTAGATAGGTATGGGTTCTAACCTCACTCCAGCCCACTTGATACATGACTGTGGCAGAGTGTGTGTGTGTGTGTGTGTGTGTCTGTGTAATTTCCTGCAAGTGAATGGACATGCCTCAAGGGTTATCCTCCTACAGTGATTATGCACTTTTTGGCCCTGTAACTTGCTGCTGGCTTCCGCACTACCCTCTTCTACAAGGCCTGATGATGTCAGCCACTTTAAGACTACCAGCTGAGAATATAAATTCAGATGTAAGCCATGGTGCATGTGATAAGTGCCATGATCTGTAGTATATGAGATTAGATAGCTAGGTGTTCTAATCTTACTCCATCCCACTTGGTGCATATGTATTTAGCCATATGGAATAACCTTGGTAGCCTAGACATATGTAGGGTTTTGCAGTGTTTTATTTGTATTGAGTGATGTGGTCTCCCAAAGGACTGACCACAACAAGGGCTGCGTATGTCATCAAGCATAATATGTCCTAAAATGATAGTACCAGCAGACATGAGGTGTGTTACGTGCACTACTTACTGTGATCTGTAGTATTTACTATTACATAGGTAAGTGTGCACACCTACATACAGCCAACCTGCACTACGTGTGTGCCTTGGCAGGTCCTATACACACTGATTGGAAGTGGTGCTTGCCTCAATGTAGCCATGTGTTTGTGTAAGCCCGTTAGAGAATTTTACATGTTATGGAACCATGGGATGATTGGATTGAACCACAGGGAGTACTGTAGCCTTTGACTGTCACTGGTCAGAAAGATTTGGATGCATTCACTGTTATATAACCAATATCAACAGGTTTGGGATGTACATCCCAGACTGCCACTGGTATACTGAATTTGGCAGTCATCACAGTTATCATTGTGTGCAATGGCACCCTTGCCATATCACTACACAGGCGTATTGTACAACTGTAGCAGCCACACAGGTTCCAAGGTACACCAATAGACATTGTAGAGAACATGTCTTATGGAGAATGTGTGATGACCGTATGTGTGTAGTGTATCTCCAAAATGCTTTGGAAGGGATGTGCATGGTTCCGTACAGGGAGGTGCCAGTTCCCACTGTGTACCTCTCATGTATCCATGACAGGACTAACACATGTGTCATCTATGCTACACACCAACAACATCAGTGTGGTATGCAAAGTACATGCTGGTGAGACAGGTATGTAACACAGGCAGTACACCCTACATGAAAGAGGCACCCCATGCATGTCATGCACACATCTGCTGTGACACACATTGGGATGCAGAACACAGCAAACTGTTGCTGGGCAACTGTTGGTACTGGACACAGGATATATGTAGATGAGTCATCTACATCAAAACCATGATGGAACTTATGAAGGGTAGCAGAGCTGCTCACAGATTAGGGATGCATGAGTATGCTGACTGCCAACATTGTCCTTGTTAGCCTGTAATGCACATATGCACCTATGGAGCTATGCAATTATAGTACTGTACCTTGCTGCCAACATATGGCAGCTGTGCTGACATGCTATCCTGTGCTGCTTTATTTCTGCTGTGTATCCATAGGTTATCCAAACAGACTCCTGTAATGGAAACATAAACAGGTCTGTGACACACCTGCATTGTGTAACTATACAGTCACTTCAACAACATACAGCATAAGGACCACATAAGGTACACAAATGTATGTGGCATGCACATAAATGCCAACATACAGTACCTCTCGTTAACCACTGAAAGTGGCATGGTGAACCAAAACTGCATTACACAGGTACATGTTAAGTAATATAGTTACCCTATGCATTAGTCCCATAGCTTTATTTCCCTGCATCTATGTCAAGGATGACAGAGATGTGGCACAGGTATCATCACTTGCACAGAGTGTTGTGTGGGAATGCAGGAGGCCTAGGCTGGCCCAAATGGTAGACAGCATGTGTGTGAGTCAGGGGGGTATGTAAAATGGACCATAGAGAGGTGCTGTGCATGTCTGTAGGTGACCTGCATTTGACAGAGGTGTGTGAGTGTGTGCATGTACACAGTCAAGCTTAGTGCTATCCCTATACATGTGTATGTTGGACAACTTTGGACTGCAAATGGTAGAGATGACAGTTCACCTTCTCCAGCCCCAAACATGGGAACTATCTCTGCCAGGAGTTGCACTGGCACCTACATGCCCAAGGTCAGAAGCAGTGCTAGTACCTGAAGGTGACTGCTGTGTATCCCCCACATGACCAACCAGGACCACAAGCCCATGGCCTGCCACATCCTAGTGTGGACAGCACACTCCCATCTGTAGCACTGGATGTACTGCCACTATGGGACTGGGAGTGTGCATGGCCATGTGGACTCTCAGCTGATGGTGTTGTTTACCCATATCTACAGGTTCAATGCTCAACTCCAACCACACGTTCCAGCACAGACAATGTGCATTCCAAGAAAGACACTGTCTCAGCGCACCATCTGTCCTCTGCATCAATGAACTGATCCAGGGTGTCCCCAATGCAGTGGAGGTTGTCATGGATGTCAGACTGTGTGGTATCCATAACCCTATGCATACTCCTGGTGTTCCATTCAGAATGTGCCTGTGCCTCCATGATGGTCCGAAACATATAGCAGGTGACCCATGATGTGATACCTTTAACAGGTGGTGGATGGACAGCAGGCCTCCTACAAGCACCCCTGTCAACATGCCTGTGTGGGACCTAGCCATATTTATGGCTGTGGCAAATGTCTACTCTCACTGGAGCCATAGTTCCCACACTTTTCTGTTCAATGTCTCCACCCCCTGACTCTCCATTATCTGTGGCCTCCTGGAATGAGGTATGTGTGGGCATACAGACTGTGTACATTGACAATGGGAGCATAAGGGTGATGTCTACCTCTGGGACAGATTCAGCCCCTGACACCCCCACCTGTGCCTCACTATGGCCACCACCATCTTCAGTGTCTGAGGAGACACTGACATCAGGTTGTGTAGGGGACAGACTCCAACCTCCATGATCACCTGCAATAAGAATGATAAAAGCAGTACATTAAGGAAGACTCATAACAATGAAGACCCACAACTGGATTAGTGGCCAGACAACTTCCTTCTCTTCCTATGTCCACAAAGCACTACCTCGGAACATAATTCAAATGCAGCTCAGGACCTTTATAACCATCAGTTGAAGTATATCAAGTCAAACATGACCAGTAATATTTACCTTTTACTTACTCAGTATGACACTAATCGCAATGTACATTTCACTGCCTAATGTATTTGCCTTCAACCTGTTATATTTTAAAAGGCACTTTAGATTCCTTGCCTCATTTAAACCAGGACCATTATCTGTTCTTACCTGTAACCGCCAAAGTGCATATGTTTGTTGAACTGCACTTTTGTGACTACCCCTTCTCGAAACCTTAGGTACCTCTTCCAGACTGGCATTTAAAAACATCCTATGCTGTTTACAGACATAATTATGTGCACACAGGGCATTATTCTGGCCCATAACTGTACTAGATTATAATTGTTCCTTAACCAATCAAGTGTTATACTTACCAGGGGCAGGACCACAGCCTTGGGCAATACCTGATGGACCTGTGAAAGTTGAAGTTGGGGTAATGTCAGTATCACTGCATGTTGCAGCACAAGGTAATACATCCATATATCTCACATTTAAAGTAGCTACTGTGTTACTTGTTGTATTGGTCCCAATTTGCATATGAGTGTATACCTGAGGTTACCCCCCCAATATAACAAAGAACTAACCCCCACAAAAATGTCTACAGCCTGACACACTGACTGCCACAGTATTACAATTGTGACCACAGTAAGCTTACCTGCATGCTCCTCAGATGTGGAAACTGTGGCACCCTCCTCCACAATGTATGGTGTGATGGTGCCTCAGAGCTGTCGTATGTACCTAAGTACACCAGGAATTCCTCAATGGCTGAGAGTTGTTGTTCCACTACAGGCCCTACACTGGCGACAACATGATCCCTGGCTATATCCACTGCCTGTCAATGTGCAGCATTAATCATATCAGTTGACCTGTGTCAAACCTGCTCATATGTCTTGCCCTGCCTGCCCATAGAATTAATGTAATGGAGAAGATCTGACCATATTGCAGGCTGCTGTTCCCTATTATGTCTCCCCTTAGATAACAGGATGTCAGGATGCTGCCTTAGTCCTTGCAAGATTAGCTCATTCTCTGCATCCAAGAAGGGTGGGTCTCATCTGTGGTACATTATTACTAAAGACAACCCAAGAGGAACACATTACAGGAGCAGATATGTGGATGCCCACTATGTACAGATACAGCAAGGGCAAAATAGCAAGCACTATCCACTGCTTGCTCACACATGGCATATGCCAGTGTTCCGACATACTATGTATGTGGATACAACCGAGATAGTACCATTACAGAGGTACATCCGTGTGTGCCATAATAGCTTCTGCTGTATGATCATACACCCAACATTCCAGTCCACTGTAGTGTGTTCCATAAGGCCAACCACACAATAATATGTTATAGAAGCAGTGCCAGACAAATAGCAGTGTGCTATAACAACCACTATAAAGACAGTCTGACAACAGCATTGTGCCACACTGACAAAAGACATTGCCACCCTGATGTATTGTACGTCCCCTGTAGGTGTAATTTAGCAGGGTATCACTGACATGTCATCGCCACAGGGCAATTACCAGCTTACTGCTGTAATCCCTATTCCTCATACCTTTAACCTCCCATCTGAATCCTATTATACACAAAAAAACAGTTACATACCTGCTAGAGTCCAGTACTTGTCTGTTGAACTTTGTGCCTGGTAAAGTGCCAGAAAGACATACTCTGTGTGAGTAAGGACTCATACAGAATGATTCCCCATAGCCAGCTGCTGCCTTTTAAACATGTTCCCCATCAGCAGGTGATTACCTCTAAACCAATCTGTGGCTCTGAAATGCAAAATCCAGCCAAAGCAACTGAATTGCACTATCAATCGCCAATAACATGCAACCACTGTGCAATATATAAGGCCTTCATGTAGACCTGGGCCCCTTTCTTAGCTGTTGAGATTGACACTACTGGGTTGAGGAGACTATATCATAACAGAGGGTAGGTCTGTTGCAGAAACCTTTACAGAGAGCTGTGAGTACCACAGGCTGCAGCAGCTGCTGCAGGTAGTAGACATAGGGAGTGAGTGTGAACACTTTGGTGGACAACAAGCTGTAGGTGTATCTGCATCAACTGCTTCAGCCTTGTTGTAGAGACAGTTCCAGGGTGAGGGTACACTTTACACTCCAATTAAGGCATGTGTTTAAGGTATGTATGTTAGGCAACTGTGTCAATAACAGGGTACTAGGTGAAATATAGTACTGCTACACAGATATGTGAAGTGTCTCCCTATATGCAGGCCTGTGACTTCATGCACCGAAAAGTGGTTATTTAATTTGCTTTGCTTTGTGTGGATAAAGACATTATTAGTGATCCATTAATTGCTGTCTTCACAATAATGTAATAGAAATGCAGCACAACACTGGATTTAAACCCAGGACTGTGTGGGGCAAAACGTACTATATGCACGTCATTTAATAGACTAAGCTACTGAGTCACTGCTATAGCAGGTGTACTTGCAAGATATATGTGCACACAAACTGTGACAAACATTTTCTACATCCATCAGTATGTGCATGGCTTTATATGGATGTATTTCTGCACCAGAGTCCCTGTTGAACATGTATTTTGTCATGAATGCCTTAGCAGGTGATTTTCTATATGTTGCTGATACAAGAGCACATTTATCTGCTATCACAGGCCTTAGCCATATTCATTATCATGTCTTTGGCTGTCTAGTGGTGTACTATTCCACCAAAATCCAAGGTACACTCCCATTTTTTCCATTACTTTTTATTCCAATTTATGCGGTGTGGCATGGCGCACAGCTCTTTTGAAACACACCTAATGATATCATTGGCAATTGCTATGTTTTGTTTAAACCACCTGTTTTAATTAAGTGTTGCATTGTGTGGTGGGTTAATGCAGTGTGCTGCAGGTAGGATGCGCTTGGGTTCAAAACACTGCAGAGGTGTTTATTTTGTACATGTGACTTACACGGTTAAACACACATATACTCATTATAGCTCTATTTAGTTGAGCTAAGAGAAGCTGCACAATGCACTGTGCCACTCATCTCCATGCTAAAAATATAAAAAAAGAAAAAAGGAGAGATAGGAAAGTGGTAAAATGGGGGCAAGCAAGGGGAAAAGCATAGTGAAAGGGAGGTAGAGATGTGCAAGAAGCATGTAGGAATGAACCATAGCTATCCATTTCTTGTACAGCAACAACTGTGGATTTTGACAGAATGGTAAATGAATTTGGATTCTCAAACCCCAGAGAGAGGGGTGAGGACAACATAACTACATTGTCAAGCCAACTGGACCAAATTATGTGTGTTCAGTAGACACATGTGCGAAATGGAGAGCTATGTATGGGACGCTATTTTTTGGGGGGGGACAGGTGCCTATTTTTTTAAGGTGAGAGTGGAATGTTTGGGAAGGGTCATAGGTACATGTGGGGAGGTAAGTTGGGTAGGTGAGGATGCACTTACAAACAGACAGGACAACCGAGATGGCAGACAGGGCAGTGTGAGACACATGAGTGGGGTGAACACATTTGACAGGGACAGTGTTGTGGAATCTGAGTCTCATGTGCCTCCAGACTGCAGCAGTGTGACTCACATCCCCACTCATGGGACTGCCAGCACTGTTCCTTCACTGTCTCCAGGGTGGTTGTGCTGGAGGCTGGGCATCAGGCTGATGCTGTCACACCAGGTCAGCCAACATGGTGAAGTAAACCATAAGGCCAACAAAACAGTTTAAGAAAATATGTTAATATTGAATCATAGTAAAACATAATGATAATCAACAAATTAAGCAATGAATAAATTAAGATTTCCATTATTGTCATTGCAGATGATATCCCTAACAACACTGGTCATACATACTTCTACAAGTGCCTACTGACAGTTGTGATTACAGTAACTACAATTCTCCTATAGTTGTTGAATTACTTACATACCTCTCAAGCTGATAGCATGGGACAATAAGTCATGCACTAACAAATGCAGGTACAGAACTACTCAGAACAGTTTCATATAATGTGGACTTATATCCTAACAGGGTGTTCTGTAAATGGATTTGGTAATACATTGCATTCCAGGTAATAATTTATTTGGTAAACATGTGACAGACAGATTAGTCAGTTTTAATTACATTTTGAGAAATAGTGACCATTGAGAGGCATGTTTGTGTACAGTAATTAAACTAGACAGCCAGCATGGTTTAGTTGGCAGCATGGGAATAGAACCCACCAGCTGTGGCTGCAGGTGACATCTACAAATAATTTAATAATTGACTGCAGCAGCATAGTACAGACACATAAGAGATACAGCCATACTGGGATTACACAGTTTTATTTCTGAATCAACAATGCTGTTGAACACATTCTTGCTATCGAGTGTAACATTCTGTGAGATCTAAACACAACATCCACATATAATATGAGCAAACTCACCCATAACATTTTTGTGTTCATTGGAGAGAGAAATTGTGAGCATTACTTGATTGATACTGAAAATGTAGTGCTACACAGCACTGGATTTGAGCCCAGGACTGTGTGTGGCAAAAAGTACAGTGTACAAGGAATTTAACAGACTGAGATAATGAGGCACTGCTGACTACAGTGTGACTGATATTTTCCTCTAAATAACCTGGAAACATACTATGAATAGTGCAAATCAAGTTACATGACTTTCCTCTAGCATTCTTGTACTGTTACAGTATTATAGTAGACTGCAGTGACAATAGAACACACATGCATGGTATAAAACCATACTGCATATAATACTGGTGAACACATATTATTGTTATTGTCTGAAATATCTGTGAAGCCCACACACAATATCTAGCCATGGAGTGGACAACCTCATCCATATACCTTTATTACCTGATGTCTGTGGAAGACAGAGCATTATGTGACTGGTACTGGCCTAGAGACAGTCTTGAACAGTACTATGGGTTATGCAGTACAGTTTGCAGCCATTAGATTTGCATTCTATAGCTATTACAGTGTTATAATTGTTTGCAGCAACCTTACAGACTCAATGCATACAGCTCTACTGCAATGGTTATGTCAAGACAATACTAATGTACACCAATTTCCTTGCTGTTATTGGTATTGTTTCTTGTTTGTATTGCACTGCAGTTGTTATTATATTATTCATTTATTGCATTACAGCTCTAATTCCACATGTATTGCACTACAGCTCTAATTCCAACTTTATTGCACTGCAGACTTTATTGTATATACTTTATTGCAGTTAATGGTTTACTCTTTCTTACTTATTGCACTACAGTTGGTATAATGCATCCATAGTCACCACATTTATAGTGCAACCTGGCCAGGCACCTGCTATGAGACTCAACATTGCGAGACCTCTCAGCTGCAGCTGTTGGGAGAGAAGCACACCATTATGCATACCAGTTTTGCATACCAGTTTTGCAGACATTTAGATTATATATTGGTAAAACAGAGGATAAAATACTTACATACTTTTGGGACATTCCTTGCCCTTGCTTCTTAGACCCAGGTGTCCATGGTGGTGATGACACTGCTCACCTGCACGGGTGATACCAGTAACACCCATGAGTTCTCTGACCAGCCCGTCCCAGGCCTCTGTCTTACACTCTGAGCCCTGGAAACTGCCCTGCAGCAGCCTATCATCATTTTCTTTACAAGGAGCCCAACCATGACCCTGGACTCCTGAAGGTCCCACCACTGCACCTGAAAGCCACACCTTCACCAACACCACCAGCCATATTGACAGATGATTGAACTCTAATGGGTTCTGCAGAATTCCTGCCTAGTGCGCTTTATATAGGCTGTTTTCCCACCCTTACACATCATTGAGCAACATTCAAAAAAATGCTGCTTAGCTTAGCAGTGCACAAATCAGCTAAGCAGAGCTGAGCGGCACACAAACACACACAATCATGGTTTTAGTGAAGCTGAGCATCTCACAAACATTGGAAGCCATTACCATGTTTATGCGATGCTTAACAGGTTTGAGCACAGTTGTGCAGAGTGCTGCAGAGCCATATTTTAAAATTTTGTCCATAATGTGTGCAACAAAAATATAGACAAGTTCTTACTTCCATGTATTCAAACTCAAATTCAGACCTACTGCACATACAGCTATAACTCTACCCATTTAGCTATGTGGATATTAAGAAATCTTATATACCTTCACATATACCACTGAGCTTCCTGTTAGCAGTGCTGAGCACTGCACCACACCATGCAAACACTCTTAAATACACCAGTAAATAAATAATTACATCCATATTCTGTTTTAGATGCCTGGCAAGCATCTGCCATGTATGTATGAGCTCTTCTCTGCTTAGCTGCGCTCCACCCCCCCACCACACAATCACCAAATAAAAAATAAATAAATAAAACACATAAAATGTCATTATGCTTATTAATTACATCTGGTTTCTATGTTTAGATGTCTGGCAGGTGTCAGTTGTCTAAATCTGAGCATTGCTGCGCTCTGTGCCACATTGTGCAAACATGCATTTTTTAACAAAAGAAAAAAAAAACAAACAAAGAGAAAACAAAACAAACAGACAACACTGATTCAATATCCGTATTCCTTGGCTCTCCCTTGGCAGTTTGCCATCATTAATATGCATGGCGGTTTGTCAAGGGGGAACCATGAAAGTGTACATGGATACATTCTGTGTAGGCACTACTCTGTGCCTACACAGATTTTATTAAATCCTGGGGTATGCCTTTAGAAACATATGCAGACATCAATAAAAATAAGCTATTAACTAGGAATGAACTGGTTCTTGAAAATAATAGCACTAACATTAAAGGCAAATGCAAGATATTATTTTTTACAGAAATTGTAAGAAGTAACTGACTATATCAAAAACTAAATAATATGATGCCCCAGACAGAATTTTCACATTACAAACTCTTTGGTCTGCTCCCTAGTGGCAGTAGAGAGGAGCTGGGTCAATTTTGAGCTGGGATACAATGTTTGAAACATCCAAGTGCCTACTTGGTATTGGCCAGACAGCTCATTTGTTTGTTTGAGCTTTATTTCTTCCTGGCTGTTTATCCCAAAATTGCAACTCATTTATCAGTGACACCATTGTTACAAGAGGCTTTTTGTTTCATCCAGATCTATCTACTTTTATAAGTGCCTGCAAAGGCAAAAGGTTTTCTGTTAAATGGTGCTATTTCTGAAGAATATTTTGCCATTAAACCTCCTTTTTAACTGTTATTGCTGATACATTGCCATCCAGACCCAGCCAAAACTATACATTGACTATGTATTTATTGCTGTGTACTGAATAGCACTTTATATGAAAATCTGTTACTGGTGTATCACTAATCTGTGTTTTAACTACTGTGATGTCTTGTTCTTAGTTTGAAATTATCAGTTTCCTGAACTCTGGACACAGTAATATTCTTTGATTTCCTGCACTTTCTGTTTGGCTGCTATCCTTAATCTGTTGATCTGATGTTGTCTTTTACTTCCATCTCAACCTGTGGGTTATCTGATCTGACTCAGATCTGACATCAGCAGCTTCATTATCTTCAGTCCTGGAGCACCACCACCTACATCCATAGTTCCTTGTTCTGTCTCTCCTCAGATCCTGTTTGCCACCATCAACATCAAATTGTGGTCCAAGAGCTCCAAAAATAAGCATATTTTTTGGGGAATTTTCTACTGTGATTTTTTTGCCTCCTATATATTTTATTTGTAGTATTGTTTACAGTGATGGTCTTAGTGTAGTTTAGTGTGTTAGGTAAAGTATATAGTATATTTCCTGTTAGGTAAGTAGGTAGTGTTTAGGCATGTTCTGTCTTTTCAAAAATAAATAAAAACAAAACAAAAAAAAAGTTTTTCCTTCTTTTCTTCTTGTTAGTATGATATCTTGGGTGATTTCTTGGTAATAGTTCTAGTATTGATATTAGATTTAGGATTGCAGTTAGTTTACTTGCTATAATTATAATAGTTGTTATAGTTATCATTACTTTTGCATTTGCTACTGTTATTAGCGTTGATATTCTTTGAAGTAAATTAGTATGGAAACATGTTTCAGGGTTAAAAAAAGTGTGTCTCATGTTGGCACAAACTGCCCTCACAGCATGCCTACAATAAGTGAGTCTATGTTTGGGCATGGCACATTTAGGCATTGAATGTCAGGCCTGCTCCTTATTTGGTACTAGAGCCCTGGATGAAAGAACAGCCAAGTTTGCAATAAAAGCCCTTCTCCCGCCCGAAGCTGCTGCTTCTTTTTCTCTACTCATAATAAGAAGCCAGAAAGAAGGAAGAAAGAGAATCATCATCACTGACCCCCTTTTTCCCATTTTCTACATGGGGTCAGGGTGTTGTATCAACTGCTGCCATCTCTCTCTCTATTCAGTGCCACTCACCTACCTTCAACACACATGCTTGATTGTCGCAGGTCTTTTGTCACACAATCCATCCACATATTTGATGGATACCCTAATTTCTTCTTGTCTTCTTCCTTTCTGTCACAAATATTCTTCAACAAATTGTCTTCTGTTTTTCTGCACATGTGCCCAGATCGCTGTAATCTCTTCTTTTTTACCTTTTCTACAATTGGAGTTAGTTTGGCTTCTGCTCTTATGTCCTCATATCTCCAACTATCCTGTGGTATACATCCAACCATCTGTCAAAGGCAGTTCAATCTCCATCACCTCTAGCTTCCTCAACTGCTGCTTTGTACACCTTACTTTTAAGGATCTTTGGCATTCTTCTGTCATTTACTACACCTGGCACTCTTTGCCAGTTGGCTGCAGCCCCTCTGATTCTAGCTTTGACCTGTTCATTCAGACTTCCCTTCTCCTTAGTCACCCCACCCAAATACTTAAAGCTGTTAACCTGCTCTACTATTATCCATTCTCACCCAAATCTCATCTTCTTCTGAATTTGCTGCCATTATGACTGTCTGATCTGAAGTATTTTTTATTCTATTTGCTTTCAGTTTTGCATTCCATTCCCCTATATTTTGCTGAAGTTCTTGCTCAGAGTCTGCCTGTAATGTCTCATCATCTGCATACAGGAACATTGTTCATCTGTCCCCCCCCCCCCCATCCTGTTTGCTAATGTAGTCTATCACCAGTACAAACAGCAGTGAGCTCAGAGCTGAGCCCTGATACATACCCACACCCATTGGGAACCCCTCTGTGAGACTGAACCCTGTTCGTACTTCAGTTATTGGGTCCTTGTACATAGCCTGCAATAATTTTTCCAATATTCCTGGGACTTTGAACCACCACAGGACTGCGCAAATCAGTTTACTTGAGACCTTGTGACATGCTTTCTCCAAGTCTAGGAATACCCAGCTGGACTCTTTCCTCCTCTCTAGCTTCTTCTCACCCATCTTTCTCACTGCAAACATCATGGTCAGTTGTGCTGCATCCTGATCTGAATCTGAACTGCTCGTTTCCCATCTCGCCTTTACTACTCTGTGTATTCGCTCATCAATCACCCTCTACAGAACTGTCATGCAGTGTGACAGAGTTTGACAACTCTGTACTGCCCAAAATTGTAAATGCCCCTTTGTTCTTAAACACTGGCACTAATATGCTTATTCTCCAGTCATCTGGGATATGCTTTTCTCTGAAAACTACTTTGAGTATCCTCAGGAGCCATTTCTCCTCTATCTCACCTGGCATCTTTATCATATCTTCTGTGACCTCATCTGAGCCTGCTAATTTTCTTGATTTCATTTCTTCTTTTAGTGCTGTTCTTACTTCTTCTATGGTGGGCTCCACCTCTTCTCTCATTGTAGGCTGTGTCTCAGGCAGTACAGTTTCTCTAGGGTTTTCTTCATTCAGAAGCTGCTGGAAGTACACCTTCCATTTGCCCTTGGTGTCCTGTGGACTGCTAATCAGGTTGTTGTTGCCATCCCTTATGAAGGGTGTCTGATTATCTTTTTTATCTTTCTATTTTTACCTTGAAACCTGATATAGTTTTTTGTGCCATCTGCTGACTTATTTTCAAGAAGCTGGTGCCTTTTTCTTTGCTATTGCAACTCATTCCTTAGCCTTTTTGTTAAACAGCCATTATTTTTTTCCTAGCCTGGTACATCTTTTCTATCTCTTGCATACCCTTCTTTCTTTTGATGATTTCCTGCACTTCTGTGTTCCACCACTAGCTTTCTGTCTGTACCTTATTTCTATACATGGCTCAGCAGCATATCTGTTCTGTAGCCCTCACACATGCTGGTTTGAGGTGATGCCATTCTTCTTCAACTACACCTGTTTCCTCTTATTCCTGAGGTGATAAAATCCTAAGTAATTCCGTCAGCATTTGAGCTTTCTCCAGCCAACTTCCAGGTCTTCAGCCTGGTCTCTGTTGACCTAAGTGATTTCTTTACTAGGAGAATGATTTCATGATTTAGATGTTGGCCATTTTTGCACATGATCTTGTGACTGTCTCTCTTTCTGAACCATGTGTTGGCTACTAACAAGCCATTTACCAGACAGAAGTCTAGAATGGCCTCTTCCTCTTTATTCCTGTTGCCCCCACTCATGGACACGCCTTTACATTCTGTTCTGTCTGTCTCGATATGTGCATTCAAGTCAGCCATTATTAACACAAAACACCAATTCTTGTTGCCTTGCTTTATCTAAAAGGTCCTACAACTGCTGTCTGAATGAACTCCTCCTTACTGTCACAACCCTGTGGGGCATAGGCTAAGATTATGAATATTCTGAAGTCTGATTGCCATGAGTATATCATTAATTCTGGTGACATCCCTCCCTGCCTTTTGAAGCCTCTCCCTCATCACAGTCTCACACTATTTCTAGCCTGTCATCCTCCTGAGTAGTAGACACTGGATCCCAAGCGAAGTGGATTTCCATCTTATCTCCTGGATACACACTATGTCCAGCCTCCTCCTTACCATCATATCATCCACTCCCAAACTGCATCCTGTCACAGAACCTACATCATTCGATACAGCTATCCCAGGTAAAAGAGGCTGGGCAACTAGAAGCCAGCTGTCCAGTTGCTTATGCATCCAGGGCTGCTGGGCTTTATGGTAGGCACACAATGTCAAATAGGGGCACATACACCCTCCTATCATTAGCATGGGTCCCTGGCACTTGTCAGAGTAGGCCAGGTACTCAACCTCTTATCACCAGCAAATACACATGCTCATTTGGTGACAATAGTCAACATGAACAAAATGCCTAGAATCAGATTCACACTGTCAAGTTGCTAGTCCTGCCATGGCACACAGGCTGCAATCCAAGTTCTCCTATCATGAGGACACTGTGAACCACAGTGGTTGGTTTACTCAATGCCCAAAATGGATAGTTTATTCAAATATTCCCCATATACAGCACTATGTAGACTCTGTGCTACTGCCCACAGCTCCATTCTATTTGGTGAGTATGAGATGAAGACCCTCAACATGTTTTCCAGAAGTGGGAGAAACTTCACACAGATACAGAGACAACATGCAAACTCCAAACAGAAATTGGCCGCAGGTCAGGATTGAACCGCTGTACCTTATGAATGGGAGGCGAAGAACTTAACCATTATGCCAACTAGTCTCTCATAAGAGAAATCCAAAGATTAGGAGTTATCCAAGTCTAAGGTTAAAGATATGAAGAGTGCAAATAGTCTTCCTCTTCCACTGAGGGACAGCCAGATCCAAAGGTTCATTGACCTTTGGTTCCTATGGCTCCTGCACCAATGGAATCTTCAGTACCACCTCTTCACTGATCCCCTATTATCGCACTCCTGGACTTGGAGTCCTCCAATTTTCTGATACTTTGCATCCCAAATTCTTTCTCTTGAAGGATCTGTCCTCATCTATGGGCAGAGATCACTCCCCATTTTCCTCAGTTACTCCCACTGAATTTTCTTCAGGACCTTTTCTTTTCCCCACCCAGATCCAAGTATCAGCTTTTCAGATATAGACCTCTAATCTGACATCCAAGAGATTATCTAAGTTACACTCCATGGCTTCTTAAAAGTCTGTTAGGTAAGTTGAGAGCTTTAAGTCATCTAGTTTGTAGCAGTTGATGCTTTCCTTTCTTCAGACCCAGATGAACCTGGGAATCATCGCTGCTTCCTTGGCCCCAAGTTCTGAGTCTGTGGCTCCTTCATTTCTATATACTGTGGTTCCTCTCCTGATTCCCTTAGTTCTGGGGATACCAGGTTTAATGTTCCAGCTGTCCTCTCCTCTGTTCATACTGATGGTTTGACAGCATCTGACACAGACTTCTTATTTAGTGTTCTCAACACCATCCTTGTCAGAAGCAAGTACATCGTGGAGTCATGGAATCAGGGTTGGTACCTTAGGGTTTGGGCAGACACCCTGGGGATGAAGTCAATCTTCTGGGCATTGTAGTCATCCTTATTCCTGGTGCTTTGGCCCTCAATAGCTCAGTGCTGATAACATTAGAGCTGGTTGAGTCAGTACCGGGGATCAGTTTCTTGCTCATTTCCTCAAATCTGATGGGTGCCAGGTCCAGAAATACAGCTTCCAACTTGGCTTTTGACATTGGAGAGGATCTACTCCAGTTTGGAGACAGGAGACTTTGCAGCTGTTCCAGATCCATCCTGATTTTTTCCCCATTCTGCACTACTGGCTAAATATCAGCTGGCTTCGGGACAGCCTGCATCATTAGGTCTTGTCACCCTCCTGCATTCAGGGCCCCTGACCTCTTCCATGTCTCCTTCTCACACCAGTGAGGTGCATGGGAAGAGTAAGTTGAAGAGAAACGACATGGATTCCTTTGAGGAATCCCTCACTAACACCAACCTCTATGAAAGGAAAGGCTCCTCTAACTCCAACCACAAAAAAATGCCTCCTTTGGTGATTTGCTCAAATTATTGAAACACCTTGGAGGTGGACCACTGAAGTCCCTTCCACAGAGGAGTATTTTTTCTTGAGGCTTTTGTCATGGGCCCATCCATACCCGGGTTATCTGCCCTATCAGATGCCCGTGTGGTTATGGTTTCTTTGATTGGCCTGTAGAAAATCTGATGTGGTGGAACCAATCCCCATGAAACCCAATAAAGTGTTGGTCCACCCCAAATACAGAAATAACTGTAACAATAGTCCAGCTGTGGATGCCACTGAGGTTGTGGCAGCCATTAAGAAGGACATATCTGAAGTCCATCCACCCAGCAGAGAGTCTTGGGCTTTGGATCATTTGGGAAAGTGCACATATGTTAATGGTACATCCACTTGACATGCACTGAATTACCTTGTCCAATTGACAAGACTTCAGAGAATCTACAGAACCAAATCCATGGGGTTTGTCCTTGAGGAACTTCCACTCTCTCTCTGAAAGGTTGCCCAGCTACTACACTCTGGAGGCAGCTGGGGGACATCTGAATCTCCAGCCAAAAGCTTGTGAAGCCATTGTGTCGGATTCATGCATGAAGAGAGTCATGTCGAGGTTACACATTCCATTTTTATCGACTGCAAAAGGCTTCCAAAAATCCCTTCCCGGCATGCCGCCTTATCAGCAAAGGTAAGCAGCAGTAAAAATCCAAAAATTGCATCTAAAATGAGTCATGCAGGAGGCCCCACCAGACCATTGAGGATCTAGACGCTATTTGAGATTATTTTTAGTACTAAAGAAAAACAAGGACCTCAGACCCATTCTGTATCTCAACAAGTTGAACCAATCTGATAAGCAGACCAAGTTTTAGATGGTCATGTTGCAGTCTATTCTAAATCTCTTGAGGAAGGATGACTGGCTATGCTCAGTGGACCTCAAAGATACCTACCATCTCATAAAGATAGTGAGGCATTCTAGGTATTCTAGGAGGTTTCTTCACGTTCATCTGAGAGCCAGTCCTTAGCAGTTTTGAGTGCTTTCCATTTTCTGCACCACAGCTCTCCTGGTTGTTAATGCATGGCAACAGTAGCAGCTTGGCTCAGCCTACAGGTATTTTCCTTACCTGAATGACTGGATATTGACCACTTCCACAGGGCAGTTTCGATCAAAGCCCAGGATTCCTTGAGCCAGCTGTATCTGTCATTGGGTATAACAGAACTATGAGAAATTCAGCCTGGAACCAGTTCAAGTTCTGGAATTTATCAGTTGCCACTTGGATACAGTCAATCATATAGCCAAACAACTTTCCTCATGACTGAAAGCTCTTCCCTTGCAAACTTCTTATATTCTTCAGCCTCGCAGGCTCCCAGCATCCTTGGCTCTATAACTCCTTGGACAAATAGCTGCATCTATTTGTCTAGTCCCTTTGGCAAGTTTTCCCATGCAAGAACTTCAATGGATTCTGGTATTCATTAGTCTTATCCAACTCATCTAATGAATGTTTCATTCTCTCTAACAAACATCTGATGTCAATGGCACCTGGAATCAACTCAAGGAATGACAGATTAACCTTTTGCTCACCCCATCCTCAGGCCACAGTAAGGGAAGTGGGGAATTTCAAAAAAAAAAGACTGCCCAAGGCAGCTGGTCTCAGTATCAGGCCATTCTTCACATCAATGTATTGAAGATGAAAGAGGTCCCCTAGTGTTTCAAGCCTTTCAGGACCTACTCTCAAGGGTACAATTGTGTTTCAGATTAACAACATGTTGGTATTATGGTATTTGATCAAGCAAGTAGGAACTCGAGCTTATACTATGTGTCAAGAGGACATGAAGTTTGGCAATGGGTGATGTCATCTCAGTTTTTGATCACAAAGCATATCCAAGGGAAATCCAACATTTTTGCAGATGTTTTTAGCAGACAAACCTTTAACCTGCTCCTCAAAAAACTTGTGATTTTCTGGAAAATCACTGAAGATTGAAGTCAACAAATAATGACATTTATTTGAGTTTTAAACATCATAGTCTTTAGAAAAATGCATGCTAATGCAAAACATTTTATTCTGCCAACATTGTCCAGATTTCATGTGCTAAGAGGTTGACATGGATGAGGGGATGGATGGGTGGGAGTTTCACTGGAATTTCAAAAGTTTTTCTATGGCATTTTAAGAGGTTTACTTTTTTAAAGTACTTAAAATAAGAAATATTTGCAATGAATATTTTTTGTGGTTTAGACAGTAAAGACCAAAACTGGTTTATGATTTGATTTATTCAAGGATGAAAGGTACTGTAGATGGGGTACAGAAGGGGGTTACATTTGTTAGAACAGAATTCAGACGAATAGGGTGACTGGTCAATAAGTAATATAAAATGAAATTTTCATTTGTTAGGTCAAGGCACCAGTGGGCATGCTTATGGTTACTGGGATATGTCTTCCGGTTATAATAGTTGTATAATTAAAATTCATCATCATATAACTATTGCTTTTTATGGACAAATTTTCAAGGCCATTGAGGAATATGGAAGATGATGTATAGCAGGCTGTAAAGTAGAAATTTGTTTGGGGTGACTTGAACTTCAGTAAGTGCTCTATGAGGGTAACAAGGAAGTACTTCTGCAGATAATAGGGACATTGCCAAAATGCTGATACTCTTATTCAGCTAGTGCTATATTTAAAAGCTGCTGAACCCTAATATGGAGTGAGTGCTGCATTTGCACTGGAATCTCCATCTCTGTTACTACACAAATATGGAAATGTTCATGCTGCTGTATTGTCTTCAGATCAGACAGCTTATTATGTAGAACTCTGGTATTGAATACGGCAACCTTGATACGGTCAGGATTAGGATCTAGTGAGGTATTTTATGTAACACTGGAATGTCCAAAAGATGGAGTTTACCTAAAAATGGCAATATGGGGCAGCAAAGGTTTTGGTCAATATGTGGAAGCCATGACACAAAAGGCACAACACCATCACTTATGAAGAATGTAGGCCTGTCTTTCATGTCATCCAAAACTGACATCTACTGGGTCATACAGGATGACATTAGCTAGTTAGCCAGTTACTAAACACAGTTATTTTTTTGAAACACGGTATCACTCTGCGTAATGGTAGAATTCAGCTCAAAACCAGATTCACACTGACAAGGGCCAATGCAAAATCATTATTGCCCAGTCCGAGGAATTTTAGACCCCTTGTAACATAATGGAATCTAATATTGGAAATATAACTGTCACTCTATTCTTATCCAGAGTGCTGAGGGTAAAATCTGTGTGCTTAACAAGGAGTTCCCAATTACTAAGTCATTTCCATTTTTATGTGGATTTACTGGAAATGAAGATTTAAGGTTTGCAGCCTTGTGACTCCTTTGACTATGTGACTTATATTATGCATGGTAGGTGAAAGTGTTGGTATTGTGATATTGATTTGAGACTATGATTTATTTATTTATTTATTTGACATTTGTTTACTGGGAAAGTCCGACTGGGTATGAACCCATTTTCAGCAGAGGCCCGGGGAGAAAAGCACCACAGTAGACATTAACTCATTACATCTGAGTGACACCTCCAGGTGCATGTGCAGTCAACTCCTACTGATGCCTCTAGGTGTCAAATATTGCTTATTCATATTTGCATCAATAATTCCAAAACCATGCTATGTACAAGGTTTTAAAAGATTTATCTTATAACTCACACAATAGCAAACTCAAATGCATTAATATTTGACCCTATATAGATATAAGTTTCATGTTTCTAAATATCTTAGCAACCAAATAACACAAACAGAACTCCTTAGCCTCACATAAAAGTGCTCAGCTAGATGAATAAATTGCTCCTGACAGTAAGTGAATAACTTAAGTGGTTCCTGAAATATTGTAAGTTGTTTATAAAATATTACAAATGTAATAGCTATTGTGTTTACTGTGACTTATAAAATTCAGTTTAAGACCTAGAACCTAAAGAATACTACCACTGTAAAAAGAGTTTGTGCTGAATAGTTTGACATTTACAGTTCTTTAGTAACCCCTATAATCCCAGAAATATCAGCATTTGTTTGAAATGTGAGGACAGGATTTGGTTTTGTCAAAAGTCTTAGGCTCCACCCATTGGAAGTTAAGTTACAGTGCAAACTTCCTGAGCTCCATTGGAGGGAATGAGTTAAACAGAATTAAATAAATTGAACAATAGTTACAAATATTAAAACAATAACAAAGTAGTACAATATGTGAAATACAATAAAAGAAAAAAAGCAAAATATAAAGGCAAGCAATAAAGTTGACCATACATTATATACAAGGTGGAAGAGAGTTCCTAATGTGCATGTTACATAATGATGCATGAAAAATATGTAACAGAATAAATATTAGGCTGTAAAAGCCATACCCTTTTTCTGGCAAGAGAACTAGATTGCACATTTCAGTCAAAGTCTGCGATATATAAAGGTTAGTGTAAGAATATAAAGAAAGGACATTAGAATGTTAAGGAATTACATAAAGGCAAGGCTAGCAAGTAAGCAAAGCAGGAAGGGAATTAGGAAATATCAAGAGAAAGTCTATTAAGAGTGTGGAAGAAGGGAATAGAAAAGAGTACTAAGGTGGCCTGCAGCTTGGGCAGTTCCAGTTATTAGTTAGATGTTGTTTCAGCCTAGACTTGAAGGAATAGTAGTGGGGTATAAGTCTGATTGCTTCTGAAATGCTATTCCATGGCTTAGTAACACAGTGAGAGTACAGACTAACCCCATTAGATCTTTGAGGTTTGTAAATAGATATTACTTGTGACAGAAGCATAGGAGGAATATAGTTTTGAAGTAGTTATGATGTAGTTTGTGAAAATAATGAGTTGTATAGTATTTTATGAGTTAATGTTAGTTGATTAAAGGTGAGAAGGTGAGGTAGTTCAAGCCAATTTACAGACTTGAGAGCATAGCAATGTTGAGAGTAGTGGACCTGCCCTGTAGCAAATTCAGATACATTATTATAACATCAACTAAGTTTTGTTTTGAGGGAAGAGTGAAGATTGGTTAAGATTGGTGAAGTGTATAGAAGGGTGGGTAAGAGATAAGTGGTGGCAAGGGTTACTCTTGTGGAGTTGGAGATAAATTTCTTAGCCTATACATCATGCCCAGTTTTTGATTATTTTTTAGGATATTGCTGATATGTAGGTCAAACTTAAGATAGTTTTGTATGTGAAACCACATTTATTAAAGTATTGTTCAGAGAAATAATAGCAAAGTTAGAGGCATCTGGAGAAAAGTGTTTTGGTAAAAAATAGTATAAGTGTAGTTTTTTGGGTTTAAGTCGTAAGTAATTGTTTGTGAGCCAAGACTCAATGGAATTGAATGCTTCTTGTGTTAAACTCTGTAGATGAGACAGAGTCTTGGCAGAGCAGATTAATGTAGAGTCATCAACTTATTGAATTAGCGTGGCTTGTTTGATGGCAGTATTAAGGTGGTTAATAAAAATGTTGAAGAGAAGTGGACCTAGTATTGAGTCTTGGGGTAGCCCAGTGCTAACAGGTAAGTAAGGAGATAAGTTAGATCTCTATTTGCCAGATTGATATCTGTTAGAGAGATAGCTAGTGCACCATTTTAAGGATGTTTTAGTTAAGCCCAGAAGAGATTGTTGGGATAACAGCTGGGGGTGGGAGACAGCATCAAAGGCTTTGGATAGATCTAAGAATAAAGAAGAGACAAAGTTTCCTGAGTCATGAGCTTTGTTGATAGTGTCAGCAAAGGATAATAGAGCAGTGGTAGTGGTGTGTGCTGGTCTGAATCCATACTGGATGGGAGAGAGAGTTAGATATTTCTGTGGAGGTGCCACCTTTGTGGAGAGGAAAGATGAAAGATTTTTTTTCCACAGGGAGAGTACATATCCTTGATGGATATATTAATGATTATTGAGACAGGGTAGGCAATTGAGTCAGCAGACATTTTTCAAAATGTGTTAGGAAGATTGTCTGCAGAGGGGTAACATGGCCTGAGCCAAGGAAGTAGAAACTGGTTGAAGGGAAAATGTGTAGTGACAGGTAATAGGAACCTGAGAGAGGGTAGAGGGAGATGAAGAGAATTTGTTAGTGATGGAAGCTATGCTATCAATGAAGTAAGAGTTAAATTGAGTTGCTATGTCAGGAGGGTACTAATATAGGATGGTTGGGGAGGACTGAATTCCTGGGTTTAGGATTTTTTTGATAGTGTGCCAGGTTTTTGGACTGGATTTGTGCTGATCTTGTGGCTTTGCATAGAACTGTTTTTTATCTAAATTAACCTGTTTCTTTACAACATTATGCAGTGCTTTGAAATGCAGTAAATTAATGTGAGTCATATGTTTTAGGTAAGTTGTCCAAGCCTTGTCTCTTTTTTGCATGAGTGATCTGGTATAGACAGAAAGCCAAGGAGTATAGCTGGTTTTGACTCTTTCCCTTCTGGTGGGAGCTAAACTGTCTATAGTGTTTAGGAATGTATAATTAAATTGTTCAACTGCATCATCTAGTGGTAAATATTTAAGGAAGGACCAATTGATGGAGTTTTGTAAATTTGTAAAGGCCTGCTGGTCAAAGTTGGATAGGTTTCATACTGTCCTCTAGGTGTGTTGTCTACATGAATGTGAAATAAGTCTAGATGTACAGATGCGGTGGTGATCACTAATAGAGGTTGGAAGTGTTTTGGAATGAGAGAAATTGTTAGGATTGGACACCAAAATCCAATCAATTATTGAGCCATTTTGGTTTGCGGAACTGGTAAAGGTTGGGTGAGTAATTAGTTTAGAAAATCCAAATAGGTTTATGCTTTTATACTGACTTCTTAACAATTTTATTGTATATTGGTATGATTTGTACAAGAAGAAGTGGGAGTAGGCTTATGTGAAGCTTACCATTTATTAGTTTTGAGAGTAGGATCCTGGTTTAATGAATAATTATACCTTTCACAACTGTTATCATGGTGTTCTAGCAGTAGTTGTTTATTGATAAATACTAGGTATTGCTACACTACCAAATAATACCACAAGCTAAAATGCTGGCTACAGAGGGTGTAAAAGTGGGCTGAACTATATTTATCAAATAAATTATCCATGTAAAGGCTATAAAACTTAAATCTTGAAGAAAAGCTTTAATTAACTTAGGTGACAACTTAATATTTAAGATATGTTTTGTTTAACTTTGCTGATACTTTAATGCACTAGTATCAAAACCATTATATTAGGTGTGCTGATAACATAATGTACTAAGATCCACAAAAAGCCAAGAAATCCCTGGAACTAGAACAGAAATCCAAGCACCTTTAAGCACTTTCCTGGGATTTGTTCAGCCTGCTATTGATTGACACTTGCTGGAGTGTGGTTTTACTTCTCTGAGCTTTTAAATTCAGAGTTTAGTGGAGGTTTCATGGTTCTGAAGAAGTATATGTTTAGACAAAAGCACTTAACCATGAATTGCAGTGGTTTTACCAATAAAGAAGTGTTTCTCTCCACACCAATTGCAAACTGAAGTGGTTTCTACCATTGTTGGATTCATTGCTGTGGTCTTTGGCTTCCTGGTCAGTTGTTTGTTCTTATAATGTACTAAGAGTTAAATCAGTGTATAATGTATGTAAGTGCAAGTAGGATCATATTTCAGTAAGGACCAGCAGGGGGGCAGTGATATCACAATATAAAGTGCACAAGTTCTAGAATGAGTATGTTAGTAATAGAACCTACAAATGAAAAGAAGTAACATTAAAAACAGTATTTTTTATTATAGTTTTTTTTAGTTTTAAATATAATTCATCAAACATTACATAGATTCAAAATAAAGGATAAAATATATATGCAATTTTACAACATATAATCTCAACATTAATTATATACATTAGTGTCTATGCAGGCAAAGCTATGAATACATTTAAATATATTATAAAGAACAATAAATTATTTCATAAATCTTTGACCATTTTCTCAAATATTGCTAATATTTTCATCCAAGAGTTATAACGTGATGTAGGTCTGGTAGTTCTGTCCTTCAGTGTAGATATATTCATATGACCAACTGTTGATGACAAGTTTCTAAATTCCTTAAATGTGGGAGAAGTCATACTTTTCCAATGGATGGTGATAATTTCGTGTGCTACTGCCATCAATGACCATAGGATCTTGAGATCTTTTTATGGCACACAATCTGGGATGGGAGAGTTGAATAGAATCATTGATTTTGTTAACTGCCATCAATGACCATAGGATCTTGAGATCTTTTTATGGCACACAATCTGGGATGGGAGAGTTGAATAGAATCATTGATTTTGTTAATTGATAATTATCATTGAAAGCAATTTGAAGAAAATAATTATTTTCCCTATATAAAGTGAGACATACATTCATGCAAAATATGATGCCAGTCAGCCTTTATTTTGATTTGACATCTCCAACATTGGTCCTCACTAACAAATATTTTGGTTAATTTATGTAGTGTATAAAAACTTCTGTTTAAATATCTCCAAGTAAATACTTGCCAATATATTGATAATGTTGTTTGTTTTGATGATCTTAAGATAATCTTTTTCTCTTCTTCACTGGGAGGATAGTTGTTTATCTGTAAGTAATAATTCCAGTATGTGTCTGGATAATAGATTTTTGTTTTCTTAATAAGTTTGTAAATATTTGATAGGTAGCCTTTTCCTTGATAAGGTTGCGTTATGATTATAATAAAATAATCAATGAATTTAGGGACATTTTGTTTAACTGTTTGCATGTGTTCTGTTTTATTTATAAGATATTGTCTTAGATTTTGCAAGGGTAACCATATATCTTTATTTATATTATACTTGTTAATTATTTGATCATTTGTTAATAGTTTCTCTTTTTCAACTAGTTGATACCAATAGTTTATTGAACTTCTTTAATGTATTTATTTTTTGTGTTTGAAATGTATCAAGGATAGCGGGTGTAAAGGCTATTGGTAGAGTCAGAAAAAAACAAGAATTGATATTTGGGACTTTGTTTATAAATGTTTAAAATGTTTTTAAGGTAGTATTTATATATTTTGATGGTAATTTATTGTTTTTATTTTTCCCCCTACTAGGTGATCTTTTAACATCCAGGTTAGGGATGATGGTATGATAGTTAAATAATCCTGTATATGACTTTGATTACATTTATATAAATCTGTTCATGTATAGGGATGTAGTGAGCATTTAACCATAGGGTTATATTTTTGATAACAGATGATAAAATGTATGTCTCAATGTCTGGTAAATTAGTTCCTCCTTCTTCCTAATTTGGTAAATGCTTTATTAAAGCAATTTGGGGTTTATTTGGAAACCATAAGTAGTTTAATATTATTTTGTTAAATCTTTGGATGACATATTTAGGAGGTGGCAATGAGAAACTTTGTATTATGTATAGTACTTTGGGAAAAATTATTGATTTAATAAGATATAATCTATCTCCCATTGTAAACATATATTTGTTCCAGTTAGATATTGTTTGTTCTATTTTGTCAATTTTTTTTAATTAAATATAAGTCGATCTGCTAAATCTTCAAGTAATTCTGTACCTAAATGCAGTATTTTGTTGTCTTCTGCTATATATTTGGAATATTATTTGCTTATATGTTTCTTTTTGGCATTGTATGGTAAGATGTTTGTTTTGTTTTCATTAAAGTGTAAGTTTGAAACATTTTGAAATTCTTTTATATCTATGAATAATGCCTGTAAAGATTTGTTAGTGTCTGCAAGAGTTAGAAGCATGTCATCAGCAAAGAGCTGTATTTTAAGGTTTAATGTTTTGTTGATGTGCATTCCTTTAATGTTATTGTTTGATCTAATTTGATTTGGAAATGGTTCTATTATTAATGTAAATAGCAGTGGTGATAAAGGACAACCTTGTTTAGTTCCCCTCTTGATTTGTATAGGTCCTGATCTATATGATCCTAATTTAACATATGCTATAGATTGTTTATATAATGACTGAATGAGGGTATTGAAAGTTATGGGGAAATTATACGTATTTAAAACTGTTAGAAAATCCCAGTTAAGCAAATCAGAAGCCTTGTTAATATCTAGAGATATTAAGTTTAAATCAAAATTTATATGTTTAGTATAATCTATGAGTGATAAAATTCTTTTAAGATTATCATAGGTATTTCTTCCCTTAATAAAACCTGTCTGGTCTTCATGGATTAACATGGGAAGAAATTGCTTGATTCTGTCTGCATATATTGACATGAACATTTTGTAATCTATATTTAATAATGATATCGGTCTATATGATGAACATTGCTTCTCATCTTTGCCTGTTTTAATTATTGGAGATATCAATGAGTATTTCCAAGAGGGTGGGATATTTATGTCTTGTTTAACTATGTTATATACTTTTAAAAGTAGGGCTATAGCCTGATTAGGTGTTAATTTATACATTTCAGGTAATGTATTATCTGGGCCAGGTGCTTTATTTACTTTAAGTTTTTTAATTTGTGATTTCAATTCCATCATTGTAATTGATTTATTTATAGTGTCTATTTTTACTTTTGTTAACCTAGTAAGTATTTTATTTTCAAGGTAATTTTTCGTATCTTTGGTGGATATTTCTTTTGAATTTAAATATTTATCGGAGTTATATTGTTGTCTAAATGCTTCCAGAATAATATAAATCTGTTACTTTTTTCTTGGTATTAGGTATATATATATTTCTTTAATTTATTTGGATTTGATTATGTTTTTGTTCTGTTTCCTAATTGTTTTTATGCATTGGATTAGTAGAATAAGAGTTTAGTTTTATCTTTTCCAAATTGATCATAATCTTATGATGTAATATTTCTGCATATTTATTTTTAGTTTGTAATAGTTCTTGAGCTGAATCTATGTTTCCTTATTAAACTTCCAACTTCAATTTATCAGCCTTCTCTTGCAATTCTAACATATCTTTATTCTAGATTTTCCTTTTATTGATGTACCAAGATAATACTTTCCCATATATAAATGGTTTTAATGAACCCCAAATATATATTTCTGAGATGTCCTCTGTTGTGTTCAAATCAAGAAAAGCTATAATTAATTTTTTCATAGAATTCTTTAAAGTCTGTTAATTTTGTTATGTAAGAGGGTATTCTTGTAATGGGATTTGCATCTATATGCTTAAGTTCTATCTCAAAAAACAGTGCATTATGATCAGATAGTGGACAATTTATTATTTTAACTTTATCTATTTTTGTTATTAAATCATTATATATATATATATATATATATATATATATATATATATATATATATATATATATACACTGTCTATTCTGGAGTTAATTTTATGCCTATGAGAGTAAAAGGAATACATTAATGAGTCTGGGTCAGCAAAATCATTTATGTCTTTTAAGCACATTGTGTCTGTGAATTTCAAAAGTGATTTTGATATAGGTAACTTTCTTCTTGTGGTTTTTGAATCAGAGTCTTTATAATTTATTATACAATTAAAATCTCCTGCTATTATCAGGCTGCCTTTAATTAGATTCATTATTTCTTCAAAATGATGTTGAACTTTTCCTAGCCCAAGTCCTGGTATCCAATATAAATTTATTAAGGTATAAATTTTTCTATTCAATTCCATAGACACTAGACAAACCATGCCTGATGTATCATGATAGGTATTAATTATTTTGGGAGATATTATTTCATTATGAATTAATATGGCTACCCCTCTTTTTTGTTTATATTGAGAGTTTGTGAGAACAGTGTAGTTATTAATACTTATACTGATTATATCAATAAGTGAGTCTCTTGTAAGAATACTATTAGTGGTTTGTGTAAATTTATATATTTGAATAAACTCATCTTATTACTATTGTTCAGACCATTAATATTTATGGATATGCATTTCATATTTACTTTATGTTCGTTTTGTATAACAGTTTATGGAAATAACTGACTCTTGTTTATATTTTATAGAATTGTTTTGATCTCATATTGTTCATATATGTATTAAGTATTTTACCTGTAGACACCAAACCATTATAAAAAAACAAAAGAACTACTAAACATATTATTTCAACTCATATAATACATTCCCTATCACTATGAGGTAATATACCCCTTTGCCTGGTTAGTAATACTACCCAAGCACACCTTCTAACCTTGTGAATAGTGTTTGAATTAATCTCTCTTTAACCTCACAATTAATATAATATTTACATAGTTTAAAAAATAATATAATCAGCTAACATATGAATATGTAATGATATGTATGAAAGTATTGTTATGTACATATCTAATTTTTTATAGCATACTTAAGATAGCAATTATGCTTTAGGTTTTAAATGTAAGTTTGTTTCCATTCTGGATTGAAAGAATAAAATTTCAAATTTAACATTCAATATTACTTCAAAACCATGTTGTAATTTACATGACATTCAGTGCAATACAGTTTCAAGTTACTTTATATACCCCCCAATTGTTTAGGTACCTTTAATTATCTCTGTTTTGTAATTGTGACAAAACAGTATGATATTAGTAATGATAATGTTAAAACATCAAATGTAATTACAACATCAATTGAATTTTAACTTTTTTTTTCACATTTTCCCCATCCACAAAACAAGAAAATAATCAATTCTGCATCTTGAATGAATTTCTGCAGTTTACTGATATAACATATATTTAGAATTCAATTAAAGCTTAAGTTTTTTATTCAGATATTAGTGAGTTTCAGAGTAAGTCTATATATCAATAAATAAAACAATATCACAGATCAAGTTAAACACTAAATCAATTAAGCTACGTCAAATCAATATCTTTATATATGTTTCTGTTATAGTTAATATATGGATATCTCAGTAAGAAGTTTGTAGTTATATATTTAGTAAGTCAAAAGGCATGAGTTTCATCTTTTCAAATACATGAGCCAAATGACCAATAACTATCAGCAACACTGAAAGGGCTAGGTCCTTAAAACTAGAAATGATAACAATGTTACTAATTCACATATTTTTACTAAAATCTAAGTACTTTGACATAGCTGTAATATATTCATATTATACATCTTAATCATATGAATCATTAATAATTAGATAGCATAATATAAGTCTTTGAGTTATTTGTTTTTTAAATAAGTAATATAATTAGTCTAAAGATAGTCCTCGATCAAACCAATGCATGTCTTTTTACAAAGTAGACATCTGGGTTAAAAGCCTGACCATAATCACGGAAGGATGAATTTCAGAACCATGTTGGGGTAGATACACATGCATTTATCTCAAAAAGTGTGACCTTGTACCAGTAATATAATACTTTTGAAAGTTTATTTGACTTCCTATTGCAAATGTGAGACCCACAATTATGGGCCCCAAAACTATGAAAAATAAATAAATTGCAATTACATCAAAAATAATATAGTTTTTTCATATGTGGTTTTATGTAGGATCAAGATACAGTAAGGAATGTACTTCTTCGCCAAAGCCCCACCAATGTCTCTACACCAGATAACATCACTAAATTGTGTTTTAGTCTTTCACTGTTGGAGGATACTGCACTTCCATAGCATGTGTTTCATTATTGCAACCACGAGCCATTCCATTTTCATTTGCTTAATGGTAAAAGCAGGCAATAACAGACAGTAAACGGACATCTGAAGACAGTAACTTAAACAACATCTAATTCCTTATACTCAGGACTTACTGAAATGCAAAACCTAAGAGACATGATGAGGTGATGGAATCATTACAAATAGACAAAGGTTTTATAAGCCTAAAAACTGAAACAATTGTAAATGAAAAAATGTTGGCAACTATATCAATAAAGTGGTAATACCAGTGAAACAATAAAATAATTCACATCATCGTGTAATATTTAAATGTTTATTCCCTTGGAGCCCTGCTTGCTGCCTTCTGACCAGGCTGAAGCACACGTACGTGGCTCTATAAATATAGGAAGTTCATCTTTACTCAACAATGACAACCATCGATTGACACTGCAAATGAAGAACAAAAGCGGACACCATACATGAGGCAACAGTCACCTGCACAAACAGAGCCCAGGAGAAGTAGTCACAAACAGGAAGCACAGCCAGATGCCATCCTGTATATGTCAACTGACCAAACGCTGACAAATCAGAGCAGCATGCACCGGCAGGGGCAACTGCCACACCGTCACACTCACCACTCAGCCTTCACCCGAAACAATGCACTTGGACCTCAAAATGTTGCTGCCCATATACTTTAAACAAGGGTGATACCATTTCCAACCATTGCCACCCATTAAAAAGGCTATCTTCTATGTACTGGTCTCCTCCAACCTTCTCAAAAAAAAATGTTGGTCGAAAGGTTTTACTAAATAGACCATCATTGTGTGTTGGAAATAGATACTATGAACTCACTCTTAAAATGTGTCCAAGCTCCATCCCACTTACCCAGCTAACAGACATTACAAAAATAAACATTTGCTGTTTCTTTAATAAGCAATGTAATATAGGCCATTAACTGAGAACATAACTTGCAACCAGACTTATGATTGCTTAATCAGGGCAGATCTAAATAATAGTTATAATACAGAAATAATAGCATGCATTAAAAATATCCATTCTGGTAGCATCCCACTTATGATGACAATGTGAAAGCAGGCACAATTAGACATCTCCAGGCAGTTTGATAAATTAAGTTTTGGTCAACAAAAATCCTGCTTTCATTGAAATTCAGAAAGTAGACAGACTGAAAATCAGTGATCTTGCAAGATTCATGATTAGCAGCTTGTAGCTGGAAGAACTGGTCAAGGAGGAAAAACAATGCAGTTCAAGGAGAAGATGGACAGTTATACAAAAGAAAGAGCAAAATAATTTAATTATTAAATCTGGCCATTCAGAAGTATTCTCACCCATTTCAGATGGAAACAGTCCATGCTCTCTGTGCTTCCACGCCGAGAGCCGTTCAGAAAAAAAGCTGTTATCATTTCAAACACAACCACAACCCTTGTACTAAGAGGCTGAGATACATGGATGAAAACAGAAACACAGCCCCAGACAGATCGAATGCAAATGAAAAGCAGGTGAAAGTCAGCAGCATCACTCACCACAAGTCCAGAAATACTTGTATACAGCACCCTCCCATCAGCCTCCCCGGAAAAAGGGACAGGCAAAACTTGCCAACATACAACAGCAACCGCATATCAAACAAGCACACAGTGTGTATTCTTGTGATAAAACCTATATATACCTTATTAGAATAAATAAACATTGTTTACAACATCAATTATGACACAATAGGGGTTCAACGGGAATGCATCATAAGGAACTTTTATTATTAAGTGCTTGTGCTAAAGAGCTGTTGCTTTAAGAAGCTAGCTCATTTCCATACTTTGCATCTCTGCTTCATGATGAAATGATTACATTCATTTAAGGGATGATAAACGTAAGCAAAGAGACGTTGCATATTGGATTTACTGTCTGTGGAGCTGATGGTGCGTTATAACTAATGTAAATGGGAAGGGGATTTACAGTCTGTAGAGCTGATGGTGCATTATAACTAATGTAAATGGGAAGGAAAGTGAATTTTCCCCTCTTTAATCAAGGTAAAATTCGCACAAGCTTAATAAACTGTTTGCAATTTAAAAAATAGCAGTTGTAGTTGCTCTCATGATAATTCCGAGAGAAAAAAAGAAAGTAAAGCATAATAATAATATACATATTTATGTACTTGTTCCTGTGAATATTTTCTTTTCTTCCCCCCTTCACAAATTTTAAACTGTCTTTACTTAGAAGGGCTTATAATAGTCAATTCTAACAATATCCTATTTTTGTTAAACTATCTTATTAATAAACATTCAAAAATTAATATATATGTGACACTCTTCCCATGGCATCTAGAATAGCAGTAAACATAAATGTTTACTAGTTGTTGCAATAAAATCAAATTAATTTAGAGCACTCATTTCCAGAAATTGAACATTTACTTTGAAACTGCATCTAGTAACAAAACTTTAAACATTTTTGCAGTTCATTTAATCTATTAAATCAAAGACAAATCAAAGATTCACATGTCAATAGGAGTATATAGAACATTCCTATTTGTTAATGCTCTAAATGTGTTATATATGGGAATCTCCATATATTATCTTGTATATTTTATCAAAAAAGTATAGAAAAACTAATATAATACTTTAGGATTACATTTGTTCAGTATCTTATAACTAACAGTATTTAAGAAATAACTGTAAAGGTGTATCTGTTTTAAGTTTTTTTTTTTGCTTGAAACTCCTAGAACCTTGTTTATGTTTTAACAGCATGTAAGAACATTTATATTTATTTGTCCTTCAGTTTTCTTTTTCTTTTGTTCAACAGTCTTCCAATTGCTTACTTCTGCATTTCTTTTTGGTGTACTGTTTGTCCATTCCATACATTCTTCTTGTGTTAGTATGTTGTTATTGGAAAGATATTTTATTGCTGAATCAACTGTTTCAAAGATTTTTATTCCCTCTGGGAGAAAGATTCTCAATCTTGCTGGAAACAAAAGATGGGTTTTTAGTTGCTTCTTCTTTAGGATTTTTATTATTGGTAGAAATTATAAACCACTTTTGCTGAATAGTGTCAAATCTAATTTGAGCATCTTTATATTTTATGGGTAAATTTGCCCAGGCATTTCTCAGGATAAGATCTTTGTCTTGGGTAGACAAAAGTCTCACAATTATGGATCTTGGCTTATTTTTGTTTGAAGAGGTATTTCCAGAAGCTGTTAATGACCTGTGTACACATTCTATGCCATATGAAAGGGCTTCAGGCAATTTCACTATATCTGGTATCCAGGTGGTGAGAAAATTTAATATATTGTCCCCTTCTGTTTTCTCTGGTAAACCATATATCCGGATGTTGTTTCTTCTTGTCTGGTTTTCCGGGTCTACCTGACAACGTTGAAAGCTGAGAATGCCGACGATGAGAAGACCGACACCAGAAGATCGAAAACTGAGATGACCGACGGATGAAAACCCCGACGCTGAGAACACCGGCATGTGAAAAGGCTGTGTAAGTATGCGGTAGTAACGGACGTTAGGGTGCGAGTAAGGTAAGTGTGTGATATTGACGGAGTCTAGGGATAGGGGTGGATTAAGTGAGTTAGGGTTAGGGCGCAGGTTAGGTAAGTGTGCGATAGTGACAGTCTTTGGGTTAGGGGCGGGTTAAGTGAGTTAGGGTTAGGGCACGGGATAGGTGAGTGTGTGATAGTGACAGTCTTTGGGTTAGGGGCGGGTTAAGTGTGTTAGGGTTAGGGCGCGGGTTAGTTGAGTGTGCGATAGTGACAGTCTTTGGGTTAGGGGCGGGTTAAGTGAGTTAGGGTTAGGGTGCGGGTTAGGTGAGTGTGCGATAGTGACAGTCTTTGGGTTAGGGGTGGGTTAAGTGAGTTAGGGTTAGGGTGCGGGTAAGGTAAGTGTGCGGTAGTGTCTGACCTTAGGGTTAGGGTTTGGGTTACGGTTAGTGCATGTATAGTTGTGTGCAATGTGTAGTTTACATTTTGTGTGTCGGTGTTTTGGGTGTCGGTGTTATGGTGTTCGGTTTGGTGAGTTGTCAGTTTTGTGCGTTTTCGGTGTTTTGGTGTCGGTGTTCTGGGTGTCGGCTTTGTGGCGTGTCGGTGTTGTGATAGGGATCCGGTTTTCCATATCATCAAGTTTTTCTATTAAGTAGGTATTTTGTTGCAATAAAAATTCTGTTTGATGTTCCACTGTTAGTAGTCTTGAATCAATGTCATTTAATGACTGTTCCATAAGTGAAATGTGCCCTTTTTGTTGAGTCAACATTTCCTGAAGTTGTTCAAGTTGTTGAGCATTTTTCCTTAAAAGCATCTATTTTGTTATACATCTTGTCAATTTTGATTGTGAGTTCCTGTATATTAGAAATAAGGGAGTGCAGTTCCTTTTTGATGGTAAAGTCCTGGGTGAATTCTTAAGGTGACTCATGATGTATAGCTGATTGTAATGTTGTCCTTCCAGTAGTTAATTTGACAGGATTTATTCAAAAGCAGTCAATTAAATTTCTTCTGTAGATGCTCCAGGGTAATAGAAAGCTGTTAGTAACAGAAATTTCCTCAAATTGTCCCTTATTTCATAAAATTCCTGTCAGAAATGGTAATGAGGTAAGAGAGCTGAGAGAAAGTGCTGTTACCAGATCAGCATCTTGGCCACGCCCCCTAAAAAAAGTATTGAATGAAAATAAAACAGTTGACATGGATACCTCTTATTCATTCATCAAGAAGGGATTGACTAGGATGCAACACAGTATTTACATCAAGAAGTTAATATGCCATACAATATTGTATCAATGAAGTGGTAGTCAGGGCTGCCACATATGAAGAAGCAGAAATGTGTATGTTAATTTGCAAAATACATTTATGCTGGTTTGGGAAGAAAAGTTGAAATAGCTAAGATTTCCTCAAAAATGCATGAACAGCTTGAATGGTAATCTAACCTGTGTCTTGTCTTTATAAAGGAATGCAGCTCATGGTCAAACTATGGATCCTGTTACCCACTCCCACACCAAAAAAAACAAACAAACAAGCAAACATGCTGCACAACTAGACAAAGCTGGGCACCCATGATCACCTTTCTATAGACACTAACATCTTTAGATCAGTAACATCACAATATGGTTGCTGACTGTATCAAATATCATGAAAATATTAAAGAACAGTATACTGTCAACAATGCCTAGTTTAAGCAGAATATGTAGACACTCTGCTGTTACCAAGACTGAGGTAGTCATGCCATTACTTCATTAGAGTCCAAAATCTGAGTCAGTGAAAAAGATTGTTGGACAATGTAGTGGCGTAGAGGTTAATGTTGTCACCTCCCAGCAAGAGGTTCTCCAGTTTGATTCTCGGCTGGGGTGCCATCTGTGTGGAGTCTGCATGTCCTCTCTGCATTCGTGTTGGTTTCCTCTGGGTACTTCAGTTTCCTCCCACTTTCCAAAGACATACATCTGGAGGGCTACTCTCCAGTCATCTGCTGAAAATAGACTCTGTCCTAGTCAGAATTTCCCAGTCAACAAATGTTAAACAAAATACATGAATATGAAAACATTTTTTGAATTGTTTTGAGATAGGTTGCTCACTCTGACTATATAGGATAATAATTATATAAGTAATATAATGTATAGGTTCATAGGTTCATAGGTGTGTACTAAGCTAATGGCCCTGGTGCCTTTACAAGCCTAACCCATAGAAGTGACCTGGCATTGTGCCACCTGTTGTTAGTTACCAGTGCCTCTATCAGGTTGAGCCACTGGAGAGATCCCCGGGGTGAACTATTTATTTCCCATCCACTCATCAAGATTTCTCTTTAAGAGGGCTAGTGAGGTGCTCTGCTTGACATGTATGGGAAGTCTATTCCAGAGCAGGGGCAGTCTCTGGGTTATGAACCTGTCCTTCCAACATGTTCTGTTGATTGTGGTAATGAGGTTGAGGTCTCTGGAGCATGTGGTGTGGAGGGATTGTGATTTATTTAGATGTAGCATTTCTAACAGAGCTGGGTCAGACATGGCTTTGTAAGTCAAGCAGAGATCACCTCTTAGTAGATGATATAAGACAGAGAATAGCTGGAGTTTTTTGAGTCTGTCCATGTAGGACATGTGTTTAAGGCCTAGGATCCTCGTCATGAGGTACTTTTGTGGCCTCTCCAGCTGCTGCAGGTGTCCAGTGAGGTACATGCCAAATGGGGTGTTATACTCTATGATTGGTCTAATGAATGAGAAATGATGACCTCTTTCTTCCTGGATGAAATACCCTTGGTAATGAGATGTGCTACATAGAAGGCCTTTCTGACCACAGTGGCAATGTGGTGGTTGAAGGAGAGGTTTCTGTCAACCTGTGTCCCAGTATCTCTTATAATGCCTTCAGTGTTCAGTGGGCTCCCATCAATTTGGTAATTAGTGCGAACTGAGTTTTTCCCAAAGGGGATAATGACACATCTTTTGGCATTAAGCTTAAGGCCATGGTTTTGACACCAGTCATTGGTCTCAGTGATGCCTTTCTGTAGGATGTCTGCATCACTTGGGGAGTTAATAATGGCTCCCAGCTTGTAATCATCTGTGTACTGGGTAGGTCAGAGTCCCTCTGTGTCATCCTGGACTTCTGAAAAGTAGATGCCAAACAGGAGAGGACCCAGGACTGATCCCTGTGGGACTCCACTCGTGACTGGTTGGCAGTCTGACTTGGAGTCTGCTACTTTCACACTGGGTGTTCTCTCTGTAAGCCAGTTTGCAACCCACCTAATGAGATAGGGGTTGATGCCTAGTTTGGTGAGTTTATCAATAATTCCTGAGTGAGGAATGGTACCAAAGGCCTTGGCCAGATTGAGGTAGGCTGTATGAACTGCCTTACCTTCATCCACCGCTCAGTTGACTGACTCAAAGAAGTTTACCAGGTTGAGCAGGAATGATCTACCTTTCTCAAAACCAAATTGTGTTTGATCTAGAGTTTAGGGATTCCCTATATCCTTGTTAAGTAGGTCCATGATGATGTGCTCCATAGCCTTACATATCAGACTCATCAGTCTAATGGGGCAATAATTTCCAGGCTCTGTAGTCACTCCTCCTTTATGGAGAGGGATGACTGTAGCAGTGAGCCATTCGATAGGAACAAAGCCTGAGGTAAGGCTTTGAGTGAACAGAGCACACAGATGTGGTGCCAGTTCACTTTGTAATTTATGTAGAACACAGCCATGGATATTGTGGGGTGCCATGGAAGCTGTATTCTTGGTCTTAGACAATGCAGCTTTAGCCTGTGCTGCAATAATGCAGGGTGCCTGGCATTCTTCCAATATTGAGATTAGTCCTTTGGGGGGTGGGAGGGGGACAGTTGGCACTGAATCTGTCAGCCAATATGTTGTCAATATCTGTTGGCTCAGTATAGGAGGTACCATTGTGCAGTACCTCAGAGTAAATCTGGGTATTGCCATGGAGATTCTTTATATAACTAAAAAAGACTTTGTGGTTGTTCTTAGTGTCTGATGAGGTGCACCATAAACAACTATAACTTCTATTATTAATATGATTACCTGTATAGGCATATAGTTTTGTAGACATTTGCATTCTGGTTTATACTTATATGACTTTAAGGTGTGCATAGGCTGCATGTGCTCAAATGTTACAGTACACATTTGGTGTCCTGTTTGCATGTCATGTGCTTTAACCAAGAGGAGGTGACATGGACTTCCAAGATGGCTGTATACTGAGTAACAGGTTAATTTCAGCTCTCCAGGTCTGAAAACAGAACACTACCTGGATGCCAGCAAAGAAGAAATGTAAAGAACTTAAAAAATCAGTCATAAAGGTGAGGAGAAAACACTGTTTGGAAAGAATCCTGCAGCTGTTTAGCAAAAAAACAGTTCAGGCTCTAGCTTTGGTTCAGGGCATGATTTCCAGTAATCTAGAGGAAAATATAAGTCAAGCATACTTAGAGCGGATTAAAATAGGTGAAACAAAGAAGATGTATATCACCTCAAATAACAAAAGTTTGGAAAAAATGGAAGAAGCATTAAACAGATTTTCAGATGAGCTGTTAAAACTGCAAAAATCAGAGGTCGAAATGAAGAAAAGACTGGCTGAATATGAGACTACTCAAGATGAGATGTTTCAAAAAATAGTTGAGTCAGAAGCCCGAGAGCATAAGGAAGACATGAGGATTTTCTGCTGTGCCAGAGGAACTAGAAGGAACAGACTGTGTTAATTTTATTAAAGCACAAATAAGCAACTGGACTGGTATTTCAAAGCAGGAGGTGTTAACTGAAAGGGCACACTGTGTATATGCATCAAACCTGGCCATGAGAAAACACCCAAGACCTCTAATGGTAAAGATGTAATCCTACCAGCAGAAACAGCTGATTCTGACAAATCTGTGGCAGAAGGCCAAATACTAAAAGCAGGGGACAGCCGAGTGTTTGTGGAAAATGATTATTCACTGTACACCAGGAAGAAGAGGAGTAGATTTATTCCAGCAATCACGGAATGTTGAGAAGCAGGTGTGAGATTCAAACTGGTGTATCCAGCTGTCTTCAGAATATTTTTTTCCTGAAGGGTCAAAGTCATTTTTTGATACGGAACACACAAAGGAAGAAATAGTAAAGGTAGTTCAACAAAAACTGAGCTATGAAACAAAATGGGTTCTGCTTCTTATTCTTCTGATATTAAAGCTCATAGCAAGGACATCCCACTGAAACCTTTTCAAATGTTCCAAAGGAAAATGCTTGGCAGACAAAAAAAAGAAGAGTTGATTAGAAGCAGAAGTATATTGGCAATGAACTAGAGACTTGGGAGATGGAGACCAACATGAAGAAACCATCAACTCAGAAATTAATACATGTTGGATTGCAAAGCATCATTTGTGAAATATGGTATATCAAGAAAACCTGAAAATAGTAATTTTTTTGAATTTGTTAAACTTGTAGGAGACTCCAAAGCATATGCCCCACTTCAAGTCATTAAGGTATGGAAGAACAATAAGGAGAGGGGAAGCAGACAGAAAGAGATAACAGTAAGCAAAACAGTTTTTGTTCTTAATGGTATTTTTATAAAACATTACATATACTGCATCTTATAAAGAAAAGATTTTTCAGTTATTTTTGTGTGTAATAGGGTAACTAAAGTAAATAGACGCCTTTTTCTCTTCTTCTCTCTTTATTTTTATTCAGGTTTAAGAAAAGTAGCCACTACAATGTAAAAAAAAGAAGAAAGCCTGGACAAGAGAGCATGATATAGGCAAAACTGATATGTTTTTTCCTTAACTTTTACATAGGGGATGACTGGATTAAGGTGCTTGGCTTGATCCAACAACAAGTTTTAAGGGGAAGCAAATAAATAAAAGAACACTGAATGCAATGAAAGTTTTCATCTAGCAAATAAATGTCCACAGTGCAACATGAGAAGACTGTAGCTGAAGGCAACTGTGCATCTGGTTCTAATGTTTCTATGGTGACAAGCTCATAAGGGCATTAAAACAGAATACTCTTATTTGAATGGATAAAAGATAATGTTTTCTGAAAGCATTTGAGTTGTTTCTACATCTGAGAGAAGAATAAAAATAAGACAAAATTATACAGCACTTAGTATAAGTAGAAGCACAGGTTGTACCATGAGTCTTAGCATGGACAACCTTCATTATAAGTCAGTTCAAGCCTGTGAGTGTAACTGTCAATCTGGGACAATTGTTTCTATTAGGAGGGCTAAACGTCATTATGTGAAGCTGTACATAGTTTTGTGTTTATACTAAGTTAATAAGTTATGGAAGTGTTCTGGGGGTATGTGTTTTGAGGGCTTTCTTTAAAACAAAAATATGTTTCATAGGTTCAAATGCATATGCCAAGAAACAACTGTATAAAAGACCAACTTGCCAAACACTAGTTTATGGATGTAAAGCAAAAGCTGAAATTAGACATTAAAAAGCTGTTATACATAACAGTTGGGAATAATAACTACTTATCATAATAACATTTTCCATATTATCTTTAAATGTGAATGGCCTCACAAGTATATGCAAAAGGAAAGAGTAGTGAACTATATTAAAAATATAGAGTACAAACAGTTATACTGCAGGAGGCATATTTGGAAAGAATTGAATGTATGAGTTTGATAACAAACAGATTTCAGGATGGTTATTCTGTGGAATATATGTGACAGAGGAAAAGGGGGGAACTTAAATTTATTGCCAGATGAGTTCTAACAGTGATAGACGAGGGAAAAAAGAGAATAATGGTAGATTTGTATCAGTAAGGGGCAACTGGAAAGGGAGGAGGATTATGCTGGCATGTATTTATATTCCACATAAAACTGCTATAATGGACCTTAAGAAAATTCTTCGAGATATAACCAGCTTTATGCAGGAAATTCTACTTATTTGTGGGGACCATAATTTGATTTGTAACAGTGAGGAGGTATCTGAGGGGCCTACAAGGGAAAAATATAACAATAGAGGGTAGGTTTTTGAAGAAATTTATGACAATATTTGGTATGGAAGATGGCAATTCCATAGTAGGAGCTTGGAAAGAATTTACATATTATTCCTCAAGGTACAAAAACTGGGTTAGGCTAGACAGAAATTATATTTCACAAGAACACATGCATTTAATTGAAAGTTTTGATCCACATTCAATAACTATTTCAGATCAAATGCCGATAATAAAATAAAAAAAAATGTAGGTTAATGAAATAAAAATGAGACACTGGCACTTCCCCAACTATCTGTTAAACAGAGAGGAAATTAAGGAATGGGTAGTGGAAATTATTTATGAGTTAATAGGGAAGATATACATTTCTTAAGAAAATATAGCTAGGACTTGGGATATAATGAAAGTGGCATGGAGATATGGTTAAGAAATAATAATTATTTAGTGTGACTGTCAAAAGGGAAAATATTGAAGAATGGAGGAATCTCACAGAACAAGAACAGGTGCAACTGCAGAGTGCTAAAGAGAAAATAAGGGTCTGCTTTGATGATATGCATACATTTAGAAATATTGCTGTTAAGCAATTGTTTTTGATACTAGCTCTAGAGCACAAAAACTTTTAGCACAACAGCACAGGCAAATGAAAGTAGAAAGGGATGTTGTCAAACTTAGGGAGCCTGTAACAAAGAGAATAACCAAAGATCCTGTGGAGGCATTAGAAATATTTCAGAGATTTTATGAAAATCTGTATAAAGCAAAGAAATGTGGAAATCAAGAAAAAGTACAAATGGAAATGTTTATGGAAGCGTTAAAAATGCCAAGGCTAGAGGTAGATGAGGTTCAGTTACTAATAGTTAGGATAGGAGGTAATGAAATAAAAATGATGATGTATAACCAATCTACAGGAAAATCTGCAGGGACAGATAACATCCCTGTGTAGGTTTGGAAGCTAGGGGGGACGAATGTGATAAAGATCTGGAAGGTTTTGTTTAACAGTATTTTAAAAACAGGAGAAGCACCAACATCCTGGAAGAATGCTGGGGTGGCTATAATATATAAAGATGGTAAAGACCTATCAGATCCAGCATCATATATGCCCATTTTGATTCTAAACCATGATTATAAAGTGTTTATGTTTATAATGGCTGAAAGAATGGCAAATGTGATGGCAGCAATTATAGATATGGATCAATGTGGCTTTGTGGAGGAGAGACAAACATTCGGTAAGATTAATAAAACAATGATAATACAAAGGGAAGCAGAATATAATAAAATATAACTGTGGTTGGTGGGTCTTCTTGCAGAGAAAGCATTTGACAGAGTAAGCTGGGATTTAATTAGTATGTCAGTGGAAGCATTTGCATTCCCTGATAAAATAATAAGGTTGATTAGGAGGATATATGAGGGATCTGAGGTGAAAATTAAAGTGGGGGAACTCTCTCATAAGTTCTATTTGAGCAGAGAAATGATGTAGGAGTGCCCTATTTCCCCTTTACTATTTGCATTATATTTAGAACCACTGTCAAAGAAAATAAGATACTCTGAAATGCAAGGATATAATTAGTATGGTAATCAAAAAAATGGCTTTATTTGCAAATGATATTATTTTGTAAATGATAAAACTAAAAAAGGACATTTCAGTGTTATGGGACATTCTGAGACAGTTTCAGTCTATTATGGATATAAAATTAATGTTGATAAAACAAAAGCAAGAGATGTAAACCATTTACCCACACATAAATTGGTTCAATAATACCCATATTTATGGGGACATGACAAAATGAAGTAATTAGAAGTATGGGTTAAAAAGGCTTCTGTTATGGCAGCTAAGGATACGTGGGAGGACACTAATGAAAAAGGTATTACAAAAACTGAGAGAAACTGGAAGCTCTATTTTATGGATATGGATAGCAAGTTAAAGCAGTTAAAATGTTTTTAGATCATTTAGTTTTATATGCAGGTCAGGCATATTTTTATCAACCAGAGAAGAAGTTGTGGATATCACTTAATAAAAGAGTTGAAATATTTTATCTGTGAGGGGAAGATGGCAAGAGTCAATTTGGATAAGTTGATCCTTCCAACAGAACAAGGTGGTTTTGGATTACCTGATTTGAAAGGGTATTCTGAGCTGCACAGTTAAGGCTCCTATACATAGCACAAACAGAAAGGTATAATTCAAAGTGGAAAAGAGGATTCTGGATGCAGATCCTTAAGGACAATAACAATAACCATACAGAATATTATATTCATAAAGTAGCAGAAAGTATTCTAAGAACTAAGCTAACACAGAATTGGAGAAAGGAGATTCTGCTGATAGGGAAGACTGCAGTTAGGGGTACAGAGAATAGTCAATAGTGGGCTGTAATTTACTGGAGAAAACTAGCAAAAGATCCAATGTATTGGAAGCAAATGATTAGAGAGGTAAAGGTAATAGAATATGAAAAGGCCACAAATTCATTTGTACTTCAGACTAGAGATTGCATTCCCTATCCAGGATTGATATCAGAGTATAGACAGGGAGAAAGGAACACTGGAATCCCAAGTGAAAAATCAACACTGTTAAAGTTTTTAGTAGAATCTGGAAAATAAGCTGCTATTAAAAATGTATAACTAGTAGGGCATACAAAATGTTTCATGATGGCTATAGGAATCAATTAGAGGAGTTTAGAAAGGATTGGAAAGAGAGACTGGTTAAGCAATTCACAAAGAAACAATGGGAAACTATATATATGCAACAAAGTCTAGAAGATTTGAGATCTTTGCTTGGAAGTGTTTTAATATGTATTTCTATACCAAAGCAGACTCCAGAGAATTTTTCCTCAGGTAGACTGCAAATGCTGGAGTTGTGATGGGGAAGAAAGAGACAACTGGGAACAAATTTTTGGGAGTATAATGATTTGGCAGACTTTAAAAATTCTCTGCAGACTGCTCTGTCAGAAATACTGAGTAAGCAAATTGGTGTAAATAAGGAAATGATTTTTTGAGCTGTGACAAAGAATAGGAGTCGCTTAGACATAATAAAACCTTGTTGAGTTTAATTCTGGTGGCTGCCAAAAAAAGCAATTACTAGGAAATGGAAATCAAAGTCTAAAACAACCACACCAGTAGTAGTGAATGTAGTAAGAGAGAAAATAACTGGAAGTGGAATCTTTAGAAAAGAATAGGAGCGGGGGCGTGGCCAAGGATGAACACAGGATAGCAGCAGATTTCTTCAGTTCCACCAATTTCATTACACTGACAGGAATTAATTACTTAAAAAATTAATTTTTGAAGTAATTTTCTTTCTAAATACGTTTGTTTTATATAGTTCTTGAACTATATCTAAAAAAGAAAGGAAATCTTAACAATATTCCTGTCAGAAATCACTGTGGAAATTTTCCTGTCAGTTTATCAGTCTGAAATGAGTTCCAGTAAGACAAATTCTCAAGACTCCAGCATCAAGAAAGAACTTCAGTCTCTGATAATTATAATCCAGCAACTTACTGATAAAATGGATAAAATGGATACTAAAATAGACACCTTCATAGAAAAACTACAAAACAAATAGACCTGTTACATACAGACCTGCAACAACAGAAGAACCAGATGACAGGCATAGAAGAAGCTGTGAATGACATGGAAAATAGAATCCAAGAAGAGGAAATCAACATTGAGTTTCTGCTGAAACAAAATACACATTTACAAACAAAGCTGGATGACCTGGAAAATAGATCTAGGCGCAATAACATTAGGATTTTTGGACTGCCAGAAAATATTGAAGGTAACAATATTACTTCTTTAACAACTTGGCTCCCTAAAACTTTAGACTTACCAGAAGCATTCTCTTTTGGTATCGAAAGAGCACATAGATCTATAGCTAATACTAACTCTAACAAAAAATAACCTAGATCAGTTATAGTTAGATTTCTATCATCTTTTGATAAAGAGATGGTTCTTAAATCTGCTTGGGCTAAAGCTCCTGTTAAGATTAATGAGACAACTGTGCATTTTGACAATGACTATTCTTCTATGGTAATAGCTAAAAGAAAAGTTTTTCTGCCACTAATAAGGGAGCTTAAAAAAGCACAGTTTAAAACATACCTTCTGTTTCCTGCCAAGCTTAAAATCTTCCTTCCTGATGGTCCTAAGGTTTTCGATGATTTAGACTCTGCTTTACTGTTTGTCAAAGAAAAAGGATTTTGGATAAAATAGAAGAAATGGAATGGGCTAGTTCTTCATTAAAGAGATTGGCAACTGAAGCTTCGTGGAAGACTTCAGAGAAGAAGAAGAGACTAAAAAACAAATGATTTGTTATATGTTTTTTTTTCTCTCTCATCATTTTAGTTCATTATTAATCTTTTTGAATATAGTTCCTGCATTTCCAGAAAGCCACAAATATTTTGGAAAAGATTTAATCAAAGTTATTCTCTATGTGCAAAGAAATGTTTTGTTTCATAACCAGTCAAAATACCTGAAGATTTAATGGCAAACTGTGATTCAGTTTGTTTCTCTTTCTGAAAAGAAGTAAGGTTAGTAATTTGATACATTTTTTTATCTTTACCTTTTTTTCCTTCTCCTTTTATTATTTTCTTTGTTTAAACAATGACATTCTATTTAGATTATGTAGTGGGTAAAGGGTGGGGGAGGGCAGGGAGAGAACAGTAATGAAAATATCATTAATAGAATAATAACATATTTATTCCTTGTAAAAGTTTTATAAGTTCTTCAAATGCTATTTCTAATTATACTTTCTTGATTATACTGCTTATGCCTGTTTGTAAATAATCTGTTATGCTTTAACTAATAATAATCAGAACTAAATAAGAGTAAATAATATGTTTTATTTTTAACTCTATTAATATAAACAGTAAGTAACATTCCATTGTATATACTTCTTACAGCTTTCTCTTACATTTTTTTATTTCTGCCTCACTCCCTTTTATTTTCTACTCTCTTTTTCTTTTCTTTATTAATATATAGAAATGCTTTTGATTGTGTGGGCACAGTGAATAATAGGATTTGTATGAAAATTGATTTGGGAGAAGAATGTTGAGTTTTATTGCTTGTTGGTAATTTTGGGCTTAATTTCACTTACATAGAGGCTGTAATGATCTGTGGAATACATTGTGAAGGTTTTGTCATGTTTAGATGCATTTACACTGCTAAATGAATGTTTGTCACTAGTTTTTAATAAGTTTCCCGCCAAAATGTTAAGAGAGACAATATGAGATGTGGGCTGTCTCATGCACAGTGTTCATGAGTTACTTCAGAAGCTTCAGCTCACAGAATTCTCACAGAGAAACTGAAAGCAGTTAGTATAACCTTTGACATAGTTATCACACTGACACACCACAGATTCAGGAAAATACTCTATTCATAAAATATGTCAGTTATAATGTTTTGTTTCATAACCAGTCAAAATATCTGAAGATTTAATGGCAAGCTGTGATTCAATTTATTTCTCTTTCTGAAAAGAAGTAAGAGGCTGTAATGGTCTGTGGAATACATTGTGAAGGTTTTGTCATGTTTACATGCATTTACACTACTAAATGAATGTTTGTCACTAGTTTTTAATAAGTTTCCCGCCAAAATGTTAAGAGACACAATCTGAGATGTGGGCTGTCTCATGCACAATGTCCATGAACTACTTCAAAAGCTTCAACTCACAGAATTCTCACAGAGAAACTGAAAGCAGTTAGTATAACCTTTGACATAGTTATCACACTGACACCACAGATTCAGGAAAAATACTCTATTCATAAAATATGCCAGTTATAATGAGTCTAAATTATGTAGTTTCTTGTAGTAAGTAAATGTCTTATTTTAGAAGGCATAGAAAATGAAACATTTATTTAAATGTTTTTGAAAATCTACTTAACAGCAGCATAATAATCTGTGTTAAAAATTTGTGTTCCAAACATATACTTTACTATAACTCATTTAATTCATCTGATTGACAAGCATAAATAATCTTATAACTCTATTCTGGAAGAAATGTCATGTGATATATTTTAAAGCAGTACGTTAGCATGATTGTAAAATCTGGTTACTAAAATGTGTTTGCTGTGCATTATTTTGTATAAAGCAGACAGATTTATTCTAGGGACAGCAAGTAGGATAGTGCTCAACAAAGACAACTCAGTGAGATCAGATATATATATATATATATATATATATATATATATATATATGTGTGTGTGTGTGTGTGTGTGTATGTGTGTGTGTAAGTGTGATGGCTTTTTTTTTTATATAATAATGCAAGTGTTTCTGACAATCTGCATAACTATCCAATATGATTTATAATAATTTCTATGAATACAATATTTTACTCTATTGACAAAATGAATGTTTGCCACAAGTTTTAATAAGTTTCCCGCCAAAATGTTAAGGGAGACAATCTGGGATGTGGGCTGTCTCATGCACAGTGTCCATGAACTACTTCAAAAGCTTCAACTCACAGAATTCTCACAGAGAAACTGAAAGCAGTTAGTATAACCTCTGACCTAGTTATCATACTGACACACCACAGATTCAGGAAAAATACTCTATTCATAAAATGTCAGTTATAATGAGTTTAAATGATGTAGTTTATTGTAGTAAGTAAATGTCTTATTTTAGAAGGCATAGAAAATGAAACATTTATTTAAATGTTTTTGAAAATCTACTTAACAGCAGCATAATAATCTGTGTTAAACACTTCTGTTCCAAACATATACTTTATTATAATTCATTTAATTCATCTGATTGACAAGCATAAACAATTTTATAATTCTATTCTGGAAGAAATGTCATGTGATATATTTTAAAGCAGTAGGTTAGCATGATTGTAAAATCTGGTTACTAAAATGTGTTTGATGTGCATTATTTTCTATAAAGCAGACAGATTTATTCTAGGGACAGCAAGTAGGATAGTGCTCAACAAGGACATAACTCAGTGAGATCAGATATATATATATATATATATATATATATATATATATATATATATATATACACGTGTGTGTGTGTGTGTGTGTATGTGTATGTGTGTGTGTATGTATGTGTAAGTGTGTGATGGCTTTTTTTTTTTAATAATGCAAGTGTTTCTGAGAATTTGTGTAACTATGCAATATGATTTATAATAATTTTTATGAATACAATATTTTACTCTATTGACAATAATGAGTTTAAGTAAATGCTCATATACAAACAATTCAAGATTTTTTTTTGGAAGCTGTTAATAGTATTCACATGACAGAAAATAGATGCATCTTAATATATGTAATGTCTGAATCATATTAGCCAAAGTTTTTGATTTAAATGAATGTTAGAACCTAATTTTCTCTCCTCTTGATTTCTAACATCAAGATTATTTGAATGCTATTCGAATACAAGTGTTATATATTACATAGATCTATATAGTAGTATGAACAGTTTTAAAAAAAAAAAAAAAGTTTATTTTAGTTTATATGATGCTGTTTTACCAAATGTGTAGTTTTGTCTTGATAGATAATTGAATTGAAAACTGTTAACCTCAGTTAAATATAACTAGTATTAAATTGATAAGGTGGTAGCTGAGGTACTGCTGCTTAGGGTAGGGGTTAACTTGAGTAGTAAATACTACTCTAAGTTGGAGTTTTCAACTCCAGGCTGGATGCAAGGTTTAATCCTTACATTATTTTCACTTGTTCATTGTTATATGTATGTAGTTTTGACATCCACAATATATTTTGTACACTCATTGTCACTACAAACAAAATTGAATCCTATACAAAATCCCATAAGAGATTTAATAAATACAGCTATATTTAAAGGTACACCTAAAAGAGGAGATGTAACATTATTTATCTTGTTATTTGTTATTTCGATCATAAGATTCTTGAGTTTTAAAAATGCCAAATGACATCTTTAAAAGGAATTTCTTTAAACATTAATGGATTGAATAATCCGTGTAAAAGGGCAAGCCTAATAAGATACATTAATTTACACAAGGCCAATCTAGTCTTCCTGCAAGAAACCCATCTCTTGAAAAAAGATATTGATAAACTAGCCACTAATAAGTATACAGTATTGGTTAGTTCAGAGCACACTCAGAAAAAAGAGGAGTGGCTATTTTATGGAATAAAAGTATGCCCATTCCTAAAACCATTAAGTCTTTTCAGGATGACAAAGGAATGTTTTGTATGGTTACAATACAAATTAATGGGAAGACTTACACTTTAATTAATGTATATTGGATACCTGGAATTGGTATTAATACAGTGAAACATCATATTGATAAGATCATATCATTCTCTATAGGGGATATTATTTTAGCTGGTGATTTTAATTGTATACTACATGAAAGTGATACTACCACTATAAGGAAAAGAAGAATTACATCTAATGCAAAACATTTAAATGATTTTGCTAATTCTTATCATTTGAATGATATTAATAATCAGATAGATTCAAAATCATTACCATACACCTTTTTTTCTAACAGATACAAAACTTATTCAAAAAAAGATAGGGTCTTTATTTCTAACCAGATGGTAACAGATTTAATTAATTCCAAAATCATTTCATGTCCTATATCTGATCATAACTCAATTGTTTTTGAATTAATGATAAAAAATACTCATAATGTTCAGATCAAAAGGATACCAGCATACTTAACTCAGCTAAAAGACTATAAAGAATATATATTTTCAGAAGTACAACATTTTCTAGACATAAATAATACTCCTGAAGTCTCCATTGTCTATGTTTGGGATGCCTTAAAATCATATCTATATGGACAAAGTATCAGATGGTATAATAATAAAAGGAAATCTTGGGATAAGGAATTGTTAGATATTCAAAGTAAATTAGACTCTTATAAACATAATAATAAAGAAAATATTATGGACAAGAAAGTTATTGAAGAAATAAACAAACTAAATGAGAAATACAAAGAAATTTTAACTCATAAAGTTAAAATAACTTTAGAGAAATACAAGTTTTTGTCTTATTCAATAAGCCCCAAATACTTACATAGACTTAAAAATAAAACAAAAAGATTGAATAAACAAAACCATATCAAAGAAATCTTTTCTCTAAGGAAAAGAAGAATGTTTCTAGTATACCAGAAATACTGGATGAATTTAGAAATCACTTTCACAAGATTAACCATAACAACATTAACATGGAACCTAAAGATAAAATAAAGGAGTTTATAACCACAAACATGAATAAAAAGCTTAATAAACAACAGATTAAACTATTGGACAAGAGTATTTCATATACAGAAGTTATTACACAAATAAATAAGCTTAAATCAAACAAAGCACCGGGTAATGATGGTATTATACCAGAGATATATAAAATCCTTTCTAAAACTACATATTCATTAATACATAAGGTTTTTATTTTGGCCCAAACTGAGTTAATAACCCCCCCATCTTGGCAATATACATTTATTTCACCAATTTTAAAACCTAATAAAGATCCAACTAGATGTTCTTCATATCGACCCATCTCATTACTTAATGTTGATTATAAAATGTTTATGAGTATTTTTGCTGATAGATTGAAGACAATCATCCCCGGCATTATAGATATAGATCAGACGGGCTTCATTGTAAACAGAAATACTTTTGATAATATAAGAAGAACTTTAACATTAATTGATTTTGCAAATAGGAAAAAGAAAGATTTAACACTTATTAGTCTTGGTATAGGTTCAGCATTTGATTCAGTAAGTTGGGACTATCTGTTTACCTTACTGAAATGCATAAACTTCTCTGATGCATTTGTAAATTTGAGTATTTATACAAAGGAACGCTGGCTTATATTAAGGTAGGAACATATGTTTCACAAAAAATACCCATTCTTAAAGGTACAAAGCAAGGATGTCCACTTTCTCCACTATTATTCACTTTAGTAATGGAGCCTTGGGCTAATTTGATTAGAAACAGTACTGACATAGAGGGTTTTGAAATAGACGAAAATACAACATCAAAAATTCAACTTTTTGCAGATGATGTTCTAATTACATCAGCAGGATCTAATTCTTCTATGCAGTCTTTATTTGATAAAATGATGAATTTTAAAAGTATTTCTGGTTTAATATTAAATGAAGAAAAAACTAAAATACTACCTATATATACACGAAAAAATATTCTCATTAGTGAAATTCAGGTCATATAACTTTAACTTATTTAGGTATAATACTATCTAAAGATATTAAATCTATTATATATAATAACTATAATACCTGTTTTCTTAATATACAAAATCTTTTTAATACCTGGAATAATATGTTTTTTGCTATGGAGGAGAGACTTACAATTATTAAAATGATAATATTCCCCAAGATTTTATACTTAATACAATCAATAATACTTTCACCTACAAAAATAATTATCAAGAAACTGAATACACTAATGTTAAATTTCTTATGGGCACCTAATAGACCTAGGATTGCATTAAAGAAACATACTAATAGCTGGTCTCAAGGGGTATTTCTTTTCCAGACTTTAATTTATATATTATCTCTTCTATTATAAAAGTTATTACTTTATTAATAGATCAGTCATATATCGCAAAATGGAAAGATTATTGGGAGCTAATTAGTATGCACTTCATGAAAATCTCCTTAACACATAAAAATATGATTGTAAATAACTCCATGTTGTGGTTGCTAAAGGAATTTTGTACTTCACCTATTACACCTAAACATATGGTTTGTTACCCATTAAATATTATTATTAGTTATCGTAACTTTATATTCATGCACCCTAAGTATAGGGAATGGAATTTTATTGTATTCCCTATAATGTATACTCAGGGTATGCTTATGTCATCTACTTCTGAAGGAGCTCATTTAGCTATAGATAATGATCTAAAGTACTGGTATCAGCTGATATCTGATAATAAAGTTAAAAATCTAGATTTCTTAAAACAAGAATTTGATCTAAGAGAAACTTGCTGGTTAGAGGTTCAGATCTTTAGACAACATCTCATTGATAGAATAGATCTAATGTCTATAACAGTTAAAGAATCTATTCCAAAACTGATTGATTACTTGATATTAAATTTACAGCATAAAGTTTCTGATAAAGGTAAACTTTCATATATACATAAAATTATCAGACAAGAAACTTTTTACAGTGTAGATTCATACTGGAATTATTTCACCTCTATTAATGGGGACCCACCAACTCAACAAGATAAACAATATATATTGGAATCTGCTTATAGAACTACATCTTCCATTGTCTGGAGACTTTATACATGGAAATTTTTACATAGATCTTTTTATACACCTTTGATGAATAAAATAAATAATAAAGATAATCTATGTAAGAGATGTAATGTAGAAATTAATGCTGACTGGGCTCATATGTTTTATGACTGTATGAAGTTGAAAGAATACTGGAAGTCAATTAATGAATTTTTGCAGGCTCTTTTTACAGATAATTTCATTATTTCTAAGTCTCTTATATTATTCAACACACCTGTACCTCAATGTGTTAAAAAGATTAAGCTTCCCTTGTTATGGTCTATCCTAGCAGTGGCCAGGAAAATAATAACTAGAAATTGGATTTCAGATACACCTCCTTCGTTCAATGAATTTAAAAATGTTATGAATATAATGTGCCATATGGAAATAAGCACAATTAGAATGAGAACAACTAGAAAAACATCATATTATATTGTATGGGAATTACAAAATTTGTTAAAAAAAATTCTAATTTCAATAGCACGGTATTTTAGTTTAATTAATTGATCTGATTGTAGTGGATGTCTTTGTAAATACTTTAGTTGTTTTGTTGAATATTATAATAATACCTATTTTTAATTACTTGTATAAAATTGTTATGATATTTCTCTTATATGTTAAAACAATAAACCTGTTTTGAAAAAAGAAAAGAATAGGAGAAAATTACTTTAAAAATGGAATTGTGGGAACAATACATGCAGAATAATGGTTTGGAGGAGGAATGAGGTTTAAGGGAAGGCAGGAATTGAAGGAGCTATGTAATGTTTCTCGGATTACAAGTGTATGTTGTTGTTGTCTTTCGGCTTTTCCCGGTTAATGTTTGCAAATGAAAATATGCCAATATCATTTGTTTTCATTTGTATAAATGTATGATTGCCTATGTTATAAGTGATTATTCAATAAAGATGTAAAAAAATATATACTTGAAAAAATAAAAAAATATATACTTCAAAAAATATATACTTGTTTCCTGCCTTTCTAAGCCAGTATAGTCCAGTTTTCAAGTTAGTGCTGAATTCAGGGCTGTATTACAAATCTCTGTGTTTGCCCATACCTTACTTGGATTGAAGGAAGTTTCTCTGTTGATCTGAGAGAGAGGGGAGCTTTGAGCAGCCTATCTGTCTTTAGAGGAGTGGTTACGGCCCAGAAATTAGTAGTTTATTGGCCAGTTTGGGCTAATTTCTATCTCTTTCATTTCCCTGCTATAAATACCATATTTGCCCGGTTTTGTGCGCCGGGCAGTGCCAGTTAGCTAGGGTAAAACTATTCCCGGCTCCACAAAGTCTCCTCTTCAATTTTTCCCTTGGAACTAGACAAACTTTCAACTTAAGCACTCAAGCCATTCATTTCTCAGCCCGGCACTTGCTCAAAACTTATAGCAAGCATTTATAAACCCTAGCACTAGACCCTCCTGTACTGTACAATAGGACAAGGCTCTCTATTCGACCTTACCAGCCATCCAGTAAAACAATTCACTGTACCTATCCAGGCATGTCCAAAGGGCAGCTTCAGGTGTACTCTCCAGTCCAACTGGTGAATCTGGGCATTTTGAGGCAATGTTACAACTGCCTCATGTACACAGAAAACCCCCTCCTCCTACCAGCAAACACTAATACATGCGAGAGATGCAGTTATACAGCCAAACTAGAGGCCAAGCTCTCTCAACCCAAGACTGGATCAGAGGATCAGACAGTCAAGAGGAGAAGGGAAATACTTGCATCACACCACCAGTCTCACATAGACCCATTAAACCAGCACCGACAAAAAACACACATAAATAAATGGAAACATACTCGGAGGCTCTAAATAAAAATCTTCAAAACCAACAGAGACCTCCAAAGCAAACATCCAAGCAGCCTCTACCTCCCCAACACAAACCATGAAACACATACTTCACAAAACCAGTGTGCCATGCAATCACAGCACTTAAGGCAAAATAACATTCCCAACATACTAGTAATAGGTGACTCTATAATCAAGCACACTGATGTCCCACTCACTAGGCTGAATAAGAAGAAGGTTACTGTTAGCTGCCTGTCGGGTGCCAGGATCCACCACATAACACAAGCACTCACGTCACTGTCCATGTTGGTGTGAATGACCTGAGCTGTACCTCCCTGGTCTACATGAAAAGAGACATGGAAGAGCTCTCTGATCACGTAGCCCAGGCCAGTATGACCCTGACCCTGAGTAGCATCCTGCCCTACCAAGAATGATACCACGGTATAAAGAAAACATTCTCAATTTCAACAATTGGCTAAGTTTCTGGTGTCATTCAAAGGGGATCCAGTGTCTCTCTGCCTGGGATGACATGCTCGACAAGCCACGCTGCTTCACTAGAGATGGCTTGCACCTGTCACCCTTAGGCTTTCAAATACTTGCCAAGGCTCTTGCCACCCCCATAGTGCCTTTTTTAGGCAAGGCTCAAAAGACAAACCCACCGCCGTAAGCAGCACAAGTAACAAAAAACTGAGGGTAATGCTACTCAAAGCCAGAAGTCTAAACCTCAAAATGCATGCACTCGAGGCACTCTTCATTATGGAGAAAATTGATGTATGTGCAGTAACAGAAACCTGGTTTAAGGCTCCAGAGAGCACCCCAGCACTACCAGGCTACAACTCATACCATACATTTTGGCCACAGAACCCAAACCGAAATACAAAAGGCGGGGGCGTATCCATATTCATCAAGGATACCCACACCTCCAGGTTAGTGGCATAGCACGGTGCTTCAGAGATCATCCACGTGCAGCTAACAATGAGCAAAACTGCAATTCAAATTGTAGCTTGCTACAGATCACCACCATGTCCAAGGACCCTCATTCCATGTTTCTGGAAACACTGGGAAACATAAAGGTCCTACCAAATACCCTAATATTGGGTGATTTCAATTACCCAAACATTAACTGGGAGAACTACTCAAGTACTAACTCCCTTGCCTAACTGTTCCTAGAATTTATAAACTCAAACGCCCTGGTTCAACTGGTCTACACTCCCAACAGAGGTGACAACATATTGGACCTGGTCATTACGAATATGGGCGACTGGTGTTCCACACCAGAGGTCACCCCCCTCGTTGGTTAGATCTAACCATAAACAAATCACTTTGGATATCCATATTCTGCCCCCACCCCCGGACAAGAAAGCCACTGTGAAAAACTTTTCAAAAGCAAACTTCACGTTACTTAAGACTGAGGTGGAAAGTTTCAGAGTCCCCATGCAGAAGGATAACACTGTCTAAGCTGCAAAATCCTTTACTAATGCATTCTACGGGCAGCTACAAGAATGCATGGATCGTGCCATCTCAAGCAAAACCAAGACTCACTCCTCCAAGAAAAGGAAACCAGTCTGGTGGACTCCTGCCATAAACAAGCTATACAATAGAAGGAGGAAACTAGTACAGAAAAGAGTAAAATCCCAAGAAGGGAAGACAACCCTGATCAGTACCAGCAAGAAACTATGATCCCTCATAAAATCATGCAAGGCGAGCTTTGAAAGAAAAATTGCCAAGGGCTCCAAAGATAACCACAAGGCATTCTTTAGCTATGTCAAGAATCTAAGTGGCAATGCTCAGATCTGCTCGGAGTTAATGCAGATTGGTACAAAATACACTGAACCGACTGATATCGTCAACATCCTGGCAGACAGGTTCAGTGCAAACTTCACCCCTCTCTCACCCCCAAAAGGGCCCATAACCATGCCAGAAGAATGTAGAGTCCCTGAAATCACACTCAGGTTAAAACAGCCCTCTCCAAAGCCAAAAACACAGCATCAAAGGGACCGGACAGTGTCCCAGGCTGCGTCCTACATGAGCTCCAAGATGAACTACTCCCTCACCTAAACACACTGCTCAAAATCAGCCTCTCCACAGGCTACATACCGATAGAGTGGTGCACAGCAACATTTATTCTGCTCCACAAAGGTGGAACCACAACAGACCCTGGGAACTATTGCCCTGTAAGCCTGACTAGCTTGGTCTGCAAGGCTATGGAGCACATCATCATGAAACTCAATAACAGAGACATTGGGAACCTCCAAACACTGGACCCTACCCAATTTGGCTTTGTTAAGGGCAGATCATGCCTGCTAAACCTGATGGACTTCTTTGAGACAGTTACCAAGGCTATAGATGAGGGAAAGGTGGTACACACAGCCTACCTTGACCTCACTAAGGCCTTCGACACCATTCCCCATTCTGGTATTATAGAAAAGCTCACCAGCCTAAACATAAACCCCTACGTCACAAGATGGGTTGCCAACTGGCTCACGGATAGAACCCACATGGTGAGAGTTGTGGGAGCTAGGTCCGACTCTAAACTGGTTACAAGTGGCATTTCCCAGGGCTCAGTCCTAGGACCCCTCCTGTTTGGCATATACTTCTCAGAGGTACAGGCAAGTACAGGAGGACTACGGCTGACCAAGTTTGCAGACGACTGCAAACTAGGGGATATAATTGACTCTCTGGTTGACACAGACATCCTTGAAAAGTGTCTCACTGAGACAGATAACTGGTGTCAAAATCATGGCCTCAAGCTAAATGCCAAAAAGTGCATAGTCATCCTCTTTGGAAAAAAAGTACCCACAAACTAACACATAGATGGTAGTCCCCTAAATACAGAAGACGTAATAAGGGATCTGTGGACCTAAGTAGATAATAATCTCACCTTTGATAATTACATTGCCAAATTGGTTAGAAAATCCTTCTGCATGGCCCAACTAATCACAAAAGGGTTTGCATCCAGATCAAAAGAGGTCATTGTGCTCCTCTACTCATCACTCATCAGACCTATCTTAGAGTACAGCGCCCTATTTGGGATGTACCTTACAAGACACCTGCAACAGCTGGAAAGACCACAGACGTACCTCACCAAGAGGATCAATGGCCTCAAACAGATGCCTTATGCAGCTCGACTGAAGAAACTCCAGTTGTACTCAGTTGCATACCGCCTACTCAGAGGTGATCTTTGCCTGACATACAAGGCCATGTCCAACCCAGAATTGATGGACATGATACACCTAAAGAAAACCTTATCCCCTTGAGCCACATGCTCTAGGGATCTAAACCTCACCACAGCAATAAATAGGACATGCTGGAGGGATAGATTCCTGTCCCAGAGACTTCCCATGCTTTGGAACAGGATCCCAATCTACATTAGGCAGAGCTCCTCGCTAACACTCTTCAAAAGAAACCTTGATGAGCGGATGGGAAACAGAACGTTTACCACGGAGATCACTTCAGTAGCTCTGCTGGACAGAGGCACAGGGAACTAATCTAAGGGGGTGGCAAAAGCCAACACATTCTGGTTAGGCTTATAAATGCCTTCAGGCAGATAGCCTAGTACCCACCTATGAACCTATGTTT